>NC_037671.1:60916781-61135524 GCF_003255815.1 Theropithecus gelada | reverse complement strand
TTTTTTTTTTTTTTTTTTTTTTTTTTTTTTTTTTTTTTTTGAGACGGAGTCTCACTGTGTCTCCCAGGCTGGAGTGCAGTGGCGCGATCTCGGCTCACTGCAAGCTCCGCCCCCCGGGTTCACGCCATTCTCCCGCCTCAGCCTCCCAAGTAGCTGGGACTACAGGCGCCCGCTACCGCGCCCGGCTAGTTTTTGTATTTTTAGTAGAGACGGGGTTTCACCATGTTAGCCAGGATAGTCTCGATCTCCTGACCTCGTGATCCACCCGCCTCGGCCTCCCAAAGTGCTGGGATTACAGGCTTGAGCCACCGCGCCCGGCCGATATTTAGTTTTATGTAGCTCTATGTTGTGTTTGAAATGACTGGAAAACAAGTAATTTATTTAAATTTATGTAAATTTTGACTTTAGGGGAAAATATTATATAATTTTAAAATCTATCTTGAATAACCAACTTAAAATGTAAACAGATAATTGTGATTTCTGTTTGTGCATATGTAATTATGTCATATATATTTAAAAATATGAGCCTCAACAATGTGCCAATTGTAAAAAGAAATATAATCACAACAAAATAACTTGTGTTAAGCATCAAAATACAGACACAGTCCTAGCACATTAATCTTATAGCTATTAAGGATTCTAATATCTTAAATTCTATTTTGAGGTCAGATAAATACTAGAAGTGTGTGGGAAGCCAGTGTTAAATACTTAGTATACCTGGTTCAGGAAGTATGAATTTTGTTGCAGGAAAGAAATCATGTGGGTTAAGAAAGTAACTTGACAAGGTAGAGATTCACATATTCAAATTGTTCCTTTCACTGAAATATTACTCATATTTTCAGAATGAATATAAAATAATCTTTACATTGACATTGAGTTTTGAAGTCATAGACTGTACTAAACTATACATTTAGGAGAGGTATTAAAAATATTTTTAAAAAGCTTCAGCAAAATGAAGAACCATTCTTAATATAAAAGAATTACATAGTATGACTTGCCAGTCCAGGCAATTGCATCTCCTATTTTTCTACAATCCTTTATTGTAAAACAAAACAAAATAACAAAAAACAAAACCTTCAAAAATTTCCTCCACTTTATTGAGATATGGCTGACATACAAAAAACTGTACATATATAATGTATACAGCTTGATGAATTTGGAGAGAAGTATACCCCTATGAAACCATTAACACAACCAATACCATAGTCATACCTATCACCTCAAAAAGTTTACTCCCACTACATTTATTTATTTTTGTGATAAAAACACTTAATACAAGATATACCCTCTTAGCAAATTTTTAAGCCAACAATACAGTAATGTTAACTATAGGCACTATGTTGTACAATAGGTCTCTAGGACATGTTCACTGTTTATAGCTAAAACTTTCTATCTCTTAACCAACACTTCCCTGTTTCCTCCTTCTCTCAGTCCCTGTCATCACCATACTTCTTGCTTCTATGAGTTCGACTATTTTAGATTCCTCATGTATAAATTTATGGTCTCTTAGTCTATTAGGGCTGCTATAATAAAATACCATAAATGGAGTGCCTTATAAACAATAAACATTTATTTCTCACAATTCTAGAGGCTGGAAAATCCAAGAAAATCCAAAATCTTGGAAAATTCCAAGATCCGGTAGGTTTGGTTTCTGGTGGGGGCTTATTTCCTGCTTCATAGATGATGGTTTCTTCTTGTGTCTTCACATGGTTGAAGGGGTGAATGAGCTCCCTTAACTTACTCATTTATGTGTCATAGCTCTGAAGTTTAGGAAGTCCAAGATCTTGGTGCTGGCAGATTCAGTATCTGGGTAGGGGCCCAATTTCTGTTTTGTGGTTGCTGCCGTGTAGTTGTCTCCTTACCTTCCAGCTGTGTTCCCATGGTAGAAGTTGTGTTGGGGGCTCTCCCTCAGGCCTCTTTTTTAGGAGCATGAATTTCATTCATGAGGGTTCCATTCTTATGAAATAATCACCTCCCAAAGGCCTAACCTTTTAATACTGTCATCTTAGAGTCAGGATTTGAACAAGTGAATTTTGGGGGGGCACAAACTTTCAGACCATAACAACTAGGTCATATGGTCAGAAATCTCTATACTGTTTTTTCATAGTTACTGGATTCACCAGTTTGCATTTTCATCAACAATGTACAAGGATTCCCTTTTATCCACATCCTTGCCAACGTTTGTTTTTTCAATAATAGCCATACTAACGGGTGTGAAGTGATAATTCATTGTTGCTTTGATTTGCATTTCTCTGATGATTAGTGATGTCCAGCATCTCTTCATATCGCTATTGTCCATTTGCATATCATCTTTGGAGAAATGCCTATTCAGGTTCTTTGCCCATTTTGAATTCATTATTGGTTTCTTGCTATTAAGTTGTGGGAGTTCCTTATATATTTTGGATATCATTCTATTATCAGATATATGGTTTTCAAATATTTTGTTCCATTCTGTAGGTCACATTTTCATTTTGTTGACTGTTTCTTTTGCTATTTAGAAACTTTTTGTTTGATATAATCCCACTTGTCTATTTTTGCTTTTGTTGCTTATGCTTTTGTGGTCATAGCTAAGAAATTAGTCCCCACACCAATGTCAAGAAGCATTTACCTCTTTTTCTTCTAGGAGTTTTACAATTTCTGGTCTTATGTTTAAGTCTTTAATTCACTTAATTCACTTTGAGTTGATTTTTTTGTGCAGTGTAAGAGAATGGTCCAATTATATTGTTGGGCATGTGAACATCCAGTTTTCTCAACACTATTTATTGAAGAGACTTCTTTTCTCCCTTGTGCATTCTTGGAACCTTAGTCAAAGAACAATTGAACATACATGTATAGATTTATTTCCAGGCTCCCTATTATGCTCCACTAGCCTATATTTCTGTTTTTATGCCAGTATAATACTGTTTTGATTACTATGACTTTATAATGTATTTTGAAATTGGGAAGTGTGATGCCTCCAGTTGTGTATTTTCTCAAAATTACTTTGGCCATTTGAAGTTCTTTTATCATGTTATATAAATTTGGATATTTTTTTTCTATTTTTATAAAAAATGCCATTGGGATTTTGACAGAGATTGAACTGAATCTTTAGGTTATTGGGGTATTATGGACATTTTAACAATATTAAATCTTCCAATCTATAAAGTGTCTTTTCATTTATTTTTGTCTTTGATTTATTTCATCAATGCTTTTGGTTTTCAGTGTACAGGTCTTGAACCAGCTTAACTAAGTTTATTCCCAAGTGTTTTATTATTTCTGATACTCTTATAAATAGGATTGTTTTCTTAATTTCTTTTTTGGATAGTTTGTTGCTAGTATATAGAAATGCAGCTGATTTTTGGATGTTGATTTTATATTTTGCAACTTTATTGAATTCACTTAGTAGTTCCAATGGTTTTTACGTGAAGTCTTTAGGGGTTTCCTACATATCAGATCCTGTCAACTGCAAACAAATAGCTTTATTTTTTATTTTCTTATTTGGATGCCTTTTTTTTCGCCTTGCTCAATTGCTCTGGTTAGGTCTTCCAGTAGTATGTTGAATAGAAGTTGTAAGACAGGGCATCCCCACATTGTTCTGGATCTCTGGAACATGCGGTGTTTGGTTTTATGTTCTTACGTTAGTTGCTGAGAATGATGGTTTACTACGCAGTCATAAAAAAATGATGAGTTCATGTCCTTTTGCAGAGACATGGATGAAGCTTTCTTTGGTTTTAAACCCGGGCAAGTTTGGCATATACCATTTTGTTACTATGCATTTGACAAATGCAAGTATTGAGCTATTAGTCATGGAGATATGCCAAAGAAGACAAGATAACTTCCTTTAAGTATTAGGAGGGTAAAATAATACCAAAAAAATTCAAAAGAAAATTGTAGAATTGAATAGAAATAGCAGTGGAAATACTATTTCACTTAACTCTGTTTCTTGATGGAAAGGTTATTAGAATTAATCCTGGCCTGATCAAATTGCAAATGTCTAAAAGAGCCTAAGGTAGTAGTTTTGTGGATAGCAAATAATGTCAGACAAATTCAATTTATTTTTATGAAAAAGTAACAAGGGAGAAGCCATATGTATGATAGATCAGGAATTGAGTCAGCTTCTTCAATGTGTTCTACATTACAATTAACCTCAGCAAGCTATGGTATGTAGGTGCATGTACCCACAGGGCAGTGATCAAAAGTTTATTCTTACTATCAGAGGACATGATGAATGGATTTTCTTTGCAGTTATCATAGTTCTGGTTGTAATAATTATGTAAGGGATTGAAAAGTTGGAATAAAGTGATTTTCAGTTTAAAGAGTCAGTTAAAGTGACTTGTTAGTACTTCCATGTGGAACATAGAAATATGATGTTATCATACTAAGTAGAAATTATAGACATATAACTTATTTTCAAAAAATTCAGTTTAGTTCAAGATATTGTCTTTAGGGAAATTGTACCATATAACTGATAAGATGATTATAAATGACTTTTTAAAAATTATGCAGTGTAGATTTCACTCAGGCACTACCTGGGTAAGTAATGTAATATTACTCCAAAATAATTGTTTCAAATTCCACACAGCCCAAATAAATAGTATGCAAAAATGTTACTAATTGGAATGTTTTAGGAAGTTTTCTTTAAGCCATTTGAAAACATTTGGGGGAAAAATGTTAGTTAAAGCTAGAATAACAAAGAAGAAAACCATTAGATAAAATATATATTCCCCTTACCTTTGGAAGTAGTCAGACCTTTAAAAGATAATTGTTTTAAAATGCAATATAAATAAATTTATATGAAACATGTTCATACTTAATAACTATCATCACCTTTTCTCTACTCCAAAATAACAAAAATAGAATGTTTTGTTCTATCCATAGCAAAAGTAAAACACTATCACATTTATATCTTAATTTAATTAGTATTTTAGTACACTGACCAACAGCAAAGAACAAAAAGAAATATTTACTGATTATGTCATGGTCATAATAATAACTATATAAAAAGGGAAATTTTTTAAATGAATTTTTAATAATTCTCCAAAACACTTATTTTACATAGTGCATTGCATGAGATGACTCTAGTTGTAACTACACAGTCTTTTAACATCTCATTCCTACCTTGTCAGCCTCGTTTCTCAACTAGACAAATGTAAGTTGGTTTCCTTGTTTGCTTCCCTTCTGCTGTGATTGATTTTGCATATTACATACTATGCTATCCTTAAAAATAAAAATACAATGTGACTGCCTTCCTTTATTCTTCAAAGTGGTCCAGAGGCTTACCATTGCAGTCACAATATAAAGTAGAAAACATCATGTATCCTAGAAGTTCTTACATGATTTGTCCTATAATCACCTATCCAGCCTTTTTTTCTACATTCACTGTTCTTCTGCCACACAGGATTTCTTGCTTCTTACTATTCCAAGAGCAAGTAAAGCTTGTTTTTCATCAGACTGTTAAGCTCTTCTCAGTCTTCTCATGGCTTATTCTTCTCTGTCATTCAGGGCTTTGATCAAATATCACCCTTCAAATCTGAAGTAATAGCCACTGCTTGACTCTCCTTTGTATTAATAACAGCATAATGTGTTTATTATTTGCCTCCAGCCATAACTGTATGTGTGCCCATATATTCATTTTCTTGCTGTTCATTTTCCACGTTAGAATATAGAGTCTATAAAAGCAGACATTTTATTGTTTTCTGTTGTATTTCTGGTACCTAGTAGAGATTTAACATTTTTTATGGAATAAATTAATTAAAAAATGAAGGAGTGGATAAGTGTGCTCCAAAATATCAAATTTGGTAATATTCTAATGTTTTTCTAAACACCTATATTGATAATGTCTTGTTGATGAATATGAATGTTAGCATTTATAGATTTAATCATTTATATGACTTTTCTATAACTCCTTGTAAAATATGCAATTTCTCTTTACTACCTATTTTAGCTAACTAAATAATTACCATTTTAATTATTTTTATTTTCTTGGGAATAATTCTGAGTAAAAATAAAACATATATCCTTAAAATGTATTTTGTTCTATTTATTGCTCCTAGAAAAAATTAAGTTTGCTAAAATAGTTTAAATAGTCAAAGGACATATATAACCTTTTTAATTTTGTTTGAAAATATTAAAATTAATTAAATTCATCAATTTTTTCACAGAAGACACAGTCACATCTTCAATTATCACTTTTTAGTTTGAGTTGACAGAGCTTCTCTTACATACAGTAGCAGCATTCACATAACTGTTAGCGAGATGCTGTTTCAGGCCTTTTATAGATATTCATCAAAATCTTACCTGAGAAGAGGAGTAATATTAATATTATTTATGATAGCATTTTTCAGCATATTTATAACATTTTCCCTCATTTCACTTGTTTTCTTCTTGTGATTTTCTTCCAGAAATTGAAAAATTTCAAGGTACTGATGGAAAAAAGGAAGACGAAGAAAAGAAGTATCTTGATGTCATCAGCAACAAAAACATAAAGCTCTCAGAAAGAGTACTGATTCCTGTCAAGCAGTATCCAAAGGTACTACCATATATACTTTGTTCTCATAGAATTGATTTAAAAAATGATAAAATATTTTATTTATTGACTTCTATAAAATAAATATTTGAAGCTTCATAATGTAGGTATATGCAAGCACGTGATATTGACAGAGGGGAAGGAAAACTTTTGAAAGTGCAATAATGAGGGTAATTTTAAACTGAAGGCTACAGCATTTTTGTTCTGTGAATGTAGGAGGCATAATCAGATATTTTAATCATGTATTCAAAATATAAATGATATATCAATTTGTCCAAATATGTACACCCACGTGATTGTCTTTGATTCATGTTAAAATGTATCTCCTTATTATAAAACGGAGTAGAGTTAATGATACTAAATATATAACATTAGAAAATCAGAAGGGAATTATTATTAATATATCTAAGAAAATCAATTAGGTTGTTAGACTCTTAGATTATAACCTATAGTCTTCTATAATCAAAGTTTATTCATAAAATAATTACAATACCATTCTTAATGTTACATCTTTCTTTAAACTAATTTTTCACTAGTAGATCATTGATTATAAAAGATAGCTTTCAGTGGCATGGTTTTATCAATTATATTCATACATTTCAATGGGTAAAAAGAGGGATTTTTTTGTTTTGGTCAAATGAATGGAGGAAACTAAAATGTAAACTCAAAGATTCAAGCTGATAATTAACTTTCTGAAGAGTGAATGTGAAGCAAGGACCATGTAATTATCCTAACAGTAACGATTACAGAAATAAATGCTCTGGTTTACCAATTGTCTTCTACTATGATAAACTTTAGTAAATATAATTAACTAGATGCTTTGTCTATAATTATTTCAAACAGGGATAAAATTGTTAAAGCCCAGCAAACCATAAAATTTATCTTTGAGATAAAATGTTTTGGGCATGGAATTTGTTTTTGAGCTCGACTATTGCAAGAAAGCTGTTTAAAATGGGTATATGTTTTTAAAATAAACTTTATTAGATTTGCTTTATGTTCTCTTGAATATTAAATTGGGCAGGCTTAGAAATGTACATGAAAAATTTGCATAGTAGTGAAATGAGGTAGGAATATGTTAGAGTATAAAGAATAATATGTCCTTTTTCACTTGATCAATTAACCAGTTATAGTCTTGAATAGAAGGTTCTTTTCTTAAATCATACATTTAAATATGGTATAACTTGATTATGTTTCTTGGAGTAACATATTTGTATCTCTGGATATGGGAAAGTCAATGACAGACTCAATACCTGCCTCTAAATAAAAATGTAGTTCTATAGTCTCTGATCAAATTACACTGACAAGGTATGTAAGGCATTTAAAGTCTTGATGGCTCTTCAAGTTCCTATATGAGTGGTTTTATGCTGATTATTACTGGATCTGTGTTTGATTCAGAATGATGAATACCGAAATAAGAATATTCTATGATATCAAATTTTTGTCTGAAGTTTAATTTTGTAATGTATAAGAAAATGCTCTAACAATAAAACTACTTATTCTTAACTGCCGTGGACCACGGATCACCAGCAAACTATTGTGTCTCTTATAATTTTTAAAATTATGGAATGTTTAGGCTGGGACTAATCTTGGAAATCACAGAATATATAAAACTTTTATTTTATAGATGAGGTAACTGAAAAATCATGAATTGTTCAAGGTCATGCTTCTGTTAGAGATGGAAATCTTTAGTGCAGTTAGTATAATTTTAGGCTCTTCATTTTTGGTGCACCGTTACATTTTTAACTTGACCGATCATGCCCACATATTTGCATCACTTTTTCATGTTAAATGTGGAAGAATGTGAAAAATGATAACACCTAGTAGTTTTATGGAATAGTCTCAAATAACAATTCATGCTTGAGAAAATTTACCATTTCTTTACATTATGAATAGCCTGCTAAACTCCTTTAATTTATTTTTAAAGGAATATTCATTTCATCTAATAATCACACAAAAGATAACTTTAGAGCTTTTCTACAGAAAAGGAGTGAAATTCTGAGGAGCAGACTATACTCACTTATCAAAGTTGACCTACCTTGTTCTTGTTTTTATAGTACAATAAATCATAATATTTTGAAAACAAACTATATCTTACTATATTTAATAGTCTTTTGAAAACATACCATATTTTATTATAAAAGTTGTGATTTTTTCCTGCTGTTCATTGTCCATTTCTTAGAAAAATATCAATGAGATAGAGTTAAGATTATGATCACTAAACTTGAGCTGTATTCAGTGTACATTTATGAGCTGTAAAATGTGTGATGTGGTGTAATACTATGAGCTGTTGAGCAGAACACAACAGTATTTATTGGTTTAAAGTTGAATGTTTTGTAATAGAAAAGTGATTTATCCTTCAGGGGGCCACACTGGTGAAAGACTTCCTTTACACAGCTTTCTCTCAGAATGATTTCTCCCCTTGACAACTGCTGTCTGTTTGTACCAATAATTAATGTATTGATGACACAGTCCTCTCAAAGAGCAATAAATTACTATGGGAATTCTTGGGGAAATGGTCCTCTCAAGACTTTACTACATGACTTTTTTTGGATAGATTGTGTTTCAATTACTCTCCAATTTCAAGTGAATTTGTTGTCGTAGTTGAATACTACAAGAAATTAAATGAAGTTTAAAATTTAATTTATAAAAATTATAAAAATGCTCTTTAAGAATGATTTATCTAGCCCTGGTGCTTTACATTTAATAATTTGACTTGGGGAAATATGTCATATTATAATATTAAATTATTTTAATGAGTAGTTTTTCTTATTTGGCGCTATATATATACACACACACACACACGCACACACACACACATATATATATATATATTTTAGAAAAGCTGGCATAAAGCACTTTTATTGCAATAATAAAACTTGAGACTCATATATGGTGCTGGGGGGAAGGGGCAGCAATGATTTCTCTCACCAAATCGCTACACAGGACAGCAAAGGGGTGAGAAGGAGCTGAGGGAGGAAAAGCCAGGAAACTCTGAGATCAGCAGAGGGAGCCAAGCTCAAAAAACAGGAGATGCTGAAACTGCGATGACCAGCATCATTTTCTTTTTTTTTTTCTTTTTTAAATTTATTTATTATTATTATACTGTAAGTTGTAGGGTACATGTGCATAACGTGCAGGTTTGTTACATATGTATACTTGTGCCTTGTTGGTGTGCTGCACCCATCAACTCGTCATTTACATCAGGTATAACTCCCAATGCAATCCCTCCCCCCTCCCCCCTCCCCATGATAGGCCCCGGTGTGTGATGTTCCCCTTCCCGAGTCCAAGTGATCTCATTGTTCAGTTCCCACCTATGAGTGAGAACATGCGGTGTTTGGTTTTCTGTTCTTGTGATAGTTTGCTAAGAATGATGGATTCCAGCTGCATCCATGTCCCTACAAAGGACACAAACTCATCCTTTTTTATGGCTGCATAGTATTCCATGGTGTATATATGCCACATTTTCTTAATCCAATCTGTCACTGATGGACATTTGGGTTGATTCCAAGTCTTTGCTATTGTGAATAGTGCTGCAATAAACATACGTGTGCATGTGTCTTTATAGCAGCATAATTTATAATCCTTTGGGTATATCCCCAGTAATGGGATGGCTGGGTCATATGGTACATCTAGTTCTAGATCCTTGAGGAATCGCCATACTGTTTTCCATAATGGTTGAACTAGTTTACAATCCCACCAACAGTGTAAAAGTGTTCCTATTTCTCCACATCCTCTCCAGCACCTGTTGTTTCCTGACTTTTTAATGATCGCCATTCTAACTGGTGTGAGATGGTATCTCATTGTGGTTTTGATTTGCATTTCTCTGATGGCCAGTGATGAAGAGCATTTTTTCATGTGTTTGTTGGCTGTATGAATGTCTTCTTTTGAGAAATGTCTATTCATATCCTTTGCCCACTTTTTGATGGGGTTGTTTGTTTTTTTCTTGTAAATTTGTTTGAGTTCTTTGTAGGTTCTGGATATTAGCCCTTTGTCAGATGAGTAGATTGCAAAAATTTTCTCCCATTCTGTAGGTTGCCTGTTCACTCTGATGGTAGCATGGTACTGGTACCAAAACAGAGATATAGACCAATGGAACAGAACAGAGTCCTCAGAAATAATACCACACATCTACAGCCATCTGATCTTTGACAAACCTGAGACAAACAAGAAATGGGGAAAGGATTCCCTATTTAATAAATGGTGCTGGGAAAATTGGCTAGCCATAAGTAGAAAGCTGAAACTGGATCCTTTCCTTACTCCTTATACGAAAATTAATTCAAGATGGATTAGAGACTTAAATGTTAGACCTAATGCCATAAAAATCCTAGAGGAAAACCTAGGTAGTACCATTCAGGACATAGGCATGGGCAAAGACTTCATGTCTAAAACACCAAAAGCAACGGCAGCAAAAGCCAAAATTGACAAATGGGATCTCATTAAACTAAAGAGCTTCTGCACAGCAACAGAGACCAGCATCATTTTCTTAAGAGAACATTCAAGGATTTGTCATGATGGCTGAGCTTTCACTGGGTGTTAAGTCTATAAACAGCACCTTCAATTGAAACTGTCAATTAAAGTTCTTAAGATTTAGGAAGTGGTGGAGCTTGGAAAGTTATAAGATTACAAAATTCCTGAAAGTCCATTAGAAAAACCACAGGATGAAAAAAAATAAAAATAAAAAAATAAGCCAGGCCACGAGGAAGGCTTAAGAGGTCCCTGCTGGCCCAGGGACAGATGCCTATATTGTCCAGCATTGCAGTGAACATGATCTGCTTTCAAAGGCAGAGGGATTAAGGGGAGGGTGGGGTGGGAATGGTGGAGGCACAGGCTCTCCCCATCCCCACCTCAGTTTTCGGTAGGGCTTGTAATTTAACCCAAGGACATCTCTCAACTTGGAGAATAATTCAGTCCTCAACAGCGCCTCGAATCTGCTATGGCTTGCAGCGCAGCAGCAAGAATGTTTAATATATAATAGATAAAAATTTCATCTAAAACATGAAAATAAAATATTCTTGCAACCCCCGGCCCCCAACACCAATTCCTATTCTAACGTTAACCTATCACTTGTGCTGTTAATACCTGACCATGTACTTAACTGGAAACCTATATCCAAAAGACTGAAACTGAATCTTCATCCCAAAATGAAAACAAAATAAAATGAATAACTTGAGGTTTATGGCATATGATTTAGGTAAACACACATATGAGGAGAAAGGGGAAGAGGAAACGAAGGTGTCAGAAGCTAAGCTGAGTGACAGAACACATTCAGTCAGGGCAGATGTCTATACAGAGTGGAGTGGAACATCAGGATAAGCTCCATGTGGATTCATGTGCACACGTCTGGAGGCACCAGATCCCTCTATGGCAGATCCAAGAACAGGGAGCTAAGGGAGGAGGCCATTCCTGCCATTCCAGTTTTAGAAGCTCCGCATCGAAGACGAGAGTGGCATGGGGTGGGATGATGCCTCGGTGCCCAGTGGCACTATAGGTATAATCTGGAGATATAGTCAGTTTGGCTTTCTGACCCACACTCATCTGGGCAACCCCTTCTTCCCAGCCTCGGATCACCTCCTGCTTGCCTAGCATAAACTTAAAGGGCTTGTTTCTGTCCCGGGGGTAATCAAATTTCTTTCCATCTTCAAGCATCCCGGTGTAGTGCAACACCCAGGTCTGGCCACGCTTCGGGAAGGTGCGCCGGTCTCCTGGGGAGATGGTTTCCACCTGACTCCCATGGCGGCGGCGCATGGTGAGCGCGCTGGCAGCGCTACGTGGACCGACAGCGACCTGGCAGCGGTTCCACGGCTCTGCCTAGTCCCTCTTGGCTTTGTATTTTTATAATAAAATTAATAGACATGTATTTGTGATTCGTGCTAAATGAGTAGAATTTAACTGCTTTTGTCTACAAAAGCAAATAAAACAATGGGCAAGTATTCGGATGATGAGTATGTTAATTTGCTTCACTTTAGTAACTTTTTTTTTAACTTTGTATATGTATCCCATAATATAATTTTGTGTACCTTGAAAATACACAACAAAATTTATTTCAAAAGAGATTAATAGAGAAATAGATGTTGTGCATCTATTGTTTGCATTTGCAAATATTTCGGAATCACAGCAATTACTTATTTTTAATATTCAATTTAGTTTCATGGTTACATGCACAGGTTTATTATACAGGTAAATTGTGTGTCGTGGGGGATTTGGTGTACAGATTATTTCCTCACCCAGGTAATAAGCATAGTACCTGATGGGTAGTTTTTCCATTCTCACCCTATTCCCACCCTCAACCCTGAAGTAGACCCCAGTGTCTATTGTTCCTTTCTTTGCGTCCATGTGTACTGAATGTTTAGCTCCCACTTGCAAGTGAGAACATGCAGTATTTGGTTTTCTGTTCCTGCATTAGCTCACTTAAGATAATGTCCTCCCGCTCCATCTGTATTGCTGCAAAGGACATGGTAACTTCTTTTATGGCCGTGTAATATTCCATGGTGTATACACACCACATTTTTTAAAAATCCAGTCTACCGTTGAAGGGCATCTAAGTTGATTCTGTGTCTTTGCTGTTATGAATAGTGCTGTTATGAACATATATGTGCATGTGTCTTTATGGTAGCATGATTTATATTCCTTTGAGTATATACCCTATAATGGGATTGCTGAGTCAGATAATAGTTCTATTTTAAATTCTTTGAGAATTTGCAAAACTGCTTCCCACAGTGGCTGATAAAATTTACATTCTCACCAGCAGTGTATAAGCATTTCCTTTTCTTGGCAACCTCACCAGCAGTGTATAAGCATTTCCTTTTCTTGGCAACCTCACCAGCATGTGCTATTTTTGGACTTCTTAATAATAGCCATTCTGACTGGTGTGAGGTGGTATCTCATTGTGCTTTTGATTTGCATTTTGTCTAATTATTAGTGATGTTACACATTTTTTCATTTGCTTGTTGACCACATGTATGTTTTTTGAAAAGTAACTGTTCATGTACTTTGCCTACTTTTTAATGGGATTGTTTTATCCTTGTTAATTTTTTTATGTTCTTTGTAGATGCTGCATATTAGAACATTGTCAGATGCATAATTTGCAAATATTTTCTTCCATTCTGTAGGTTGTATGTTTATCAGTAGTTTCTTTTGCTGTGCAGAAGCTCTTTAGTTTAACTAGGACCCATTTGTCAATTTTTGTTTTTGTTACAATTGCATTTAGTATCTTTGTCATGCAGTCTTTGCCGGGGATTACTTCCAGAATGGTATCTCCTAAGTTATCATCCAGAGTTTTTGTAGTTTTGGATTTTACATTTAGGTCTTTAATCCATCTTGAGTTTATTTTTGTAGCTAGTGTAAAGAAGGCGTAAGCGTCAATATTCAGCTTATGGCTAGCTAGTTATCCCCATTGCCTGTTTTTGTTTTGCTTTGTTTGTTTTTCTTTTTCTTTTTTTTCCTTTTTTTTTTTTTTTTTTTGACTTTGTAGAAGATTAGGTGATTGTAGATGTGTGACTTTATTTCTGGGGTCTCTGTTCTGTTCCATTGGTTTTGGTGGTTGTTTTTGTGCCAGTAACATGCTGTTTTGGTTATTGTAGTATATAGTTGGAAGTCAGGTAATGTGATGCCTCTAGCTTTGTTCTTTTTGCTTAGGATTGCTTTGGCTATTTAGACTCTTTTGTTTTGTTCTATATGAATTTTAGAATCATTTTTCTTAATTCTGTAAAGAATATCATTGGTAGTTTTATAGGGATAGAATTGAATCTGTAAATTATTTTGAACAGTATGGTCATTTAAAAAATATTTATTCTTTCATTATCCATGAACATGGGATGTTTTTTCATTTGTTTGTGTCTTGTCTGATTTCTTTCGGGCAGTATTTTGTAATTCTCAAAATTACCTTTTTTTTTTATTTAACTGTATTTCTAGGTTATTTTTCACCTTTTTATTTAACTGTATTTCTGGGATTTTTGTGGCTATTGTGAATGAGATTGTGTTATTGACATGATTCTCAGCTTTGATATTGTTGGTGTATAGAAATACTACTACTGATTTTTGTACGTTGATTTTGTAACCTGAAATGTAGCTGAAGTTCCTTATCAGGTCTAGGAGCTTTTGAGAAGAGACTATGGGGCTTCATAGGTACAATATCATATCATCTGAAAATAAGGATATTTTGGCTTTCTCCCTATTTACATGTCTTTTATTTCTTCTTCCTGCCTGATTTCTCTGGCTAGGATTTCCAGTACTATGTTGAATATGAGTAGTGAGAGAGGGCATCATTGTCTGTTCTGGTTTTGAAGGTGAATGCTTTCAGCTTTTGCCCATTCAGTATGTTGGCTGTGGGTTTTTGATAGATGGCTCTTACTATTTTGAAGTATGTTCCCTCAATGCTTAGATTGTTCAGGGTTTTTAACATGAGGAGATGTTGAATTTTATTGAAATAATTTTGTGTGTCTATTGAAATGATCATACGGTTTTTTATTTTAGTTTAATTTGTGTGCATAATCACATTTATTGATTTGCATATGCTAAACCAACCTTGCATCTCAGGGATAAAGCCTATTTGATTGTGGAATGTTAGCTTTTTAATCTGCTGCTGGATTTGGTTTGCTAGTATTTTGTTGAGGACTGTTGCATCTATGTTCATCAAGGATATTGGCCTGAAGTTTTAGTTTTTTTCATTATGTCTATTCCAGGCTTTGGTATCAGGATGATGCTGTATTCATAGAATGAGTTAGAGTTTAGAATAGTTTCAGTAGGAATGGAACCAGCTCTTCTTTATATATCTGGTAAAATCTGGCTGTGAATTCAACTGGTCCTGGGCTTTTTTGGTTGATAGTCTGTTTATTACTGATTCCATTTTGGAACTCATTATTGGTCTGTTCAGGGATTCAGTCTCTTCCTTGTTCTGTGTTGGGAGGTTGTATGTGTCCAGGAATTTACCAGTTTCTTCCAAGTTTTCTAGCATGTGTTATAGAGGTGCTTTTAATAGTCTCTCAAGGTTATTGTATTTCTGTGGGATCCCTAAAGTGGTAACATCCCCTTTCTTATTTCTTTGTGTTTACTTGGATCATCTCTTTTTTTTCCTCCTTATTAGTCTAGCTAGTGGTTTATCTTATTTATTCTTTCAGCAAACCAACTCCTGGATGCGAACTTTTATGGTTTTTGCAGGTTACAACTTCCTTCAGTTCAGGCCTGGTTTTGTTTATTTCTTGTCTTCTGCTAGCTTTGATGTTGGTTTGCTCTTGTTTCTCTAGTTCCTCTAGGTGTCATGTTAGGTTGCTAATTTGAGATCTTCTTAGTTGTGTGATATGGGCATTTTGCACTATAAACTTTCTTATTAATAAGGCTTTAGTTGTGTCCCAGTGATTCTTGTATGTTGTATCTTTGTTCTCAGTAGTTGCAAAGAAATTCTTGATTTCTGCCTTAATTTCATTGTTCACTCAAAAGTCGTTCAGGAGCAGGTTAATTTCCATGTAATTCTGTGGTTTTGAGCAATCTTCTTAGCATTGATATATATATTTTATTGTGCTGTGGTCCAAGAGCGTGCTTGGTATGATTCCAGTTTTTGGTTTTTTTGTTTGTTTGTTTGTTTGTTTTTTCAGTTTTCTGGGGATTGTTTTATGGCCAATTGTCTGGTCGATTTTAAAGTGCCATGTGCAGAGAGAAATATATATTCTGAAATTTTGGGGTAGAGAGTTCTTTAGATGTCTATTAAGTTCGTTTAGCCAAGTGTTGAGTTCAGGTTCTGAATATCTTTGTTAGTTTTCTGCCATGATGATCTAATACTGTCAGTGGTGTGTTGAAGTCTCCCACTATTGTGTGGTTATCTAGGTTTCTCTGTGGGTCTCTAAGAATTTGCTTATTAATCTGGGTACTCCTATGTTGCATGCCTATATGCTTAGGATAATTAAGTCTTCTTGCTGAATTGAACCCTTCTATTATGTAATGTACTTCTTTTTCTCTTTTGATTTTTGTTTGCTTAAAGTTTGTTTGGCTGAGATTAGAGTAGCAACCCCTTATTTTTGGTTTGTTTGTTTTCTTTCCATTTGCTTTGTAGATTTTTCTCCATCCCATTACTTTGAGCCTGTGGATGTCATTGCATGTGAGATGGGTCTCTTCAAGGAACATACAGTTGGGTCTTGCTTCTTTATCCAATCTGCCATTCTGTGCCTTTTAGTTGGGGCATTTCACCCATTTATATTCAAGGTCAGTTTGGATATGTGTGATTTGATCCTATCATCATGTTATTAGGTAGTTATTTTGCAGACTTGACTGTGTAGTTGCATGATAGTGTAAATGGTCTATGTACTTGTGTGTTTTTGTGGTGGTGCATAATAGTCATTTGTTTCTATATTTAGTATTCCATTAAGGTCCTCTTGTAAGGCAGGTCTGGTATTAATGAATTCCCTTAGCATTTGCTTGTCTCAAAATTATTTTATTTCTCATTTGCTTATGAAGCTCATTTTGGTAAGATATGAAATTATTGGTTGTAGTTTCTTTTCTTTAGGAATGATGAATATAGGCCCTCAATCTCTTCTGGCTTACAGGGTTACTGCTCACAGGACTGTTGTTAGCCAGATTGGATTTCCTTTGTAGGTGACCTGCCGCTTCTCTCTAACTGCCTTTAATGTCTTTTATTTTATTTTGACTGAAAATCTGATGACTATGTGTCTTGGGGATGGTCATCTTCTATAGTATCTTACAGTGGTTGTTTGCATCTCCTGAATTTGGATATTGGCCTCTCGCAAGGTTCGGGACATTGTTATGGACAATATTCTCAAATATACTTTCCAAGTTGCTTGCTTTCTCTCTCTCTTTCAGAGATACCAGTGAGTTGTAGTTTTGATCTCTTTACATAATCCCATATTATCAGAGGTTTTCTTCATACATGTTTTTTCTTTTTTTCTTTATTTTTATCTGACTGAGTGGATTTGTAGGACCAGTGTTTGAGCTCTGAGATTCTTTCCTCAGCTTGGTCTATTCTGTTGTTAATACTTGTGATTGTATTATTAAATTCTTGTAATCCATTTTTCAGCTCTCGGATTACTTTGGTTCTTTCTTTAAATGGCCACTTCATCTTTTATTCTCTGTATTGGTTTATCGTATTCCTTAGATTACTTGGATTGGATTTTTACTATCTTCTGAATCTCCGTGATCTTCATTCCTATCCATACCCTGAATTATGTATCTGCCATTTCACCCAGTTCAGCCTGGTTAAGAACATTGTTGGGGAACTAATGAAGTTGTTTGGAGGTAGGGAGACACTCTGGTTTTTTGAGTTGCCAAGGTTCTTACACTGGTTCTTTCTCTCTGTGTGGGCCAATGGTCCTTTAATATTTGAAGTCACTGTCCTTTGGTTGGGGTTTTTTGCATTTATCTTCTTTGATGCCCTTGGCAGTTTGACTTTGGTATAAGGCAGGTTCAGTCAACTGGCTTTGATTCTGGAATATTTCAGGGGACTGTGGCTCAGTTCTGCACTCCTGGGCTACATGCTCTTACCCTGAGTGGACTGGTACCAGGTCCCCATCTTTGTTCTCTGGCCCCTTGAGGTGAGGAACCTGCTGTGCTGGGGAGGCTAACGTGATTCTGGTTTGTGGTCACAACTGTTTGATGGGAGTTGCCAGCCAAACTGCTTCATCAGGGTGGTAGCAGTGGGATCCATGGTTCTTCTCATGTGCCAACAGCCATGGTGGTATAGCAGGGTGCACATGTGTCGGCTGGGATATGCTGGCAAAATATTTTAGTCCTATATTTTTTGGGCATAGTCCAGTAGGTGGGACTTAAGAGTGTTAGCCAGCAGATAGGCTCTTACTCCGCTGTGTGGCTCTTCTGTTTTTTGGCACAGTTGGCAGTAGTTCTCTGTGATGCTCCGGAGAGGGATGGCCCACTCACATAGTCTGCTTCCAGGCCTTGGAGGAGCCCCCTTCAATCAAGCTCATCCCCGCATTTCTTTTGCTGGATGTTTTGTTCCATGAGGCTTCCTCAGGTAGCGGCAGTGGTCTGCAGACAGGCTGTAGTTGGCCCTGGGGAGGGAGGCATGCCCTGATCCTCCATCAACCTGTGAACACAGGTGTCTCACTTCTTTCAGTGAAGGCTTCTCCCTGCTTAGTCACCAACCAAGCCGGCAGTGGGTGGGGTCAGACGACTGAGCGCTTTCCCAGGGAACACATGATCGTGCCTTCCCACAGAGTTTGGACAGAAGTAAGACAGCCGGCTAAAAGATCTAGCAGGTGTGGCACACATTGCTACCAGTGTTGGGGGTAGGTGGAGTCACCCGCCCTGCTATCTGGGTATTTTCTAAGACAACAGAAGGCTGTACCCACCAGCTGAGTTCAAGCAGAGGAGGGACCACTGGGCCAGAAGCTGGCCCCAAGCTTTGTCTGGTGAGGGTGAATGGATCAATCTTACTGCTCCCACACATTCCATCAGGGCTGTGGCACTGGTACTAGTCTGTTTCAGGGTCTAAAGGCTTGAGAGGTCTCTGTGGACTTCAGAGTTACCTTTGCCAAAACTACTGGTAGCTCTCTGCCTCAGGTTAGAAGTGTGTGGTGTAGTGCAGTGGGGCCAGGGGCATTTTCCCGTCCCCAGTCTTGCACAGGTCCCTGTCAAGAGAGTGTGAATCTCCCATGGAATTCCTACTCACTTACCCTTTCCCATATGGGGAGCTTCTCCTGTCTATGCATTGATTCCATATGAGTTTCTGCCCAGCTTTGTTCTTCTCTGCTGTGTCCTCTTCCTGCCTTGATGGATCCCAAAGCAATTTCTTAGGTGATCAGCTTGTTGGGTCAGCGTTCACTAGCCCTTTTCTTTCCTCTCCATGAGAGCAGTACACATAAGCTTCTTGCTTCTAGTCTGCCATTTTGACCCAATCCCCAATTATTTCTTGATAGTTAAGCCTCTACAAAGGCAACATGTATCAGTATGTTCCTCCATATTCCTAAGACATTCTTGAAGAATCTGGAGGCTGACTCTAGGTGCACTGCCAATGAGTTAGCCCCGCTTTTCAAGGAGCAGTTAAAAAAAAATGTGTGTGTGTGTATGTGTGTGTGTTTGTGTGTGTGTGTGTGTATATATATACAATTATATATGTATGTATATATAGAAATGTATATATATTTATATTCATATATACATATATATTTATATATATGATGAGAATAAGCACTATTCTTAACATTTGCTATTTCTCCTCCACATATACTATGTTTCATTGTCCAATATGCCATTTCTTTCAAATTTTAACATCTCCACCTATTGTGCATATTACAGTCAGCATCATAATACAATCTCTTTCAGGCATGCAGTGATTGTAGCTCACTGTTTTTGCCTGTACATGTGTAAATGTGGTACTGACTTCTTATAGTAAGTTGTTAGTAGTGTAGGAACTATGTGTATTGAGTTTACTTGCAGTTTTAAATGTCTTCAGTATGATTACATCACGAGTTAGTGGTGAAATGCAAAGCTGTTACAGATACAAAAAGAATAACATAGCTTAGGGTATAAATTTGATATTAATGAAGACAATTATTATCCTTGGAGAAATGATAAAAATTCCATATTTTCTTGTGCCACAACAAACAAGTGCCTTGTAGGATCTAATAAACCAATGTATACCTAAATGGCACAAGGTGTGCTATATTTTGTTACTGCTAGACATGCAAAAGGAATGCTTGGCACGTGTCTGGGTAAACTGAGAGACCATTAGAGGACAGGAATGTGTGGCTTCCTCTTGTAAGAGGGTATCTAGTTGTTGCTTGCTGGTGTACCTGTTTGTTCACCTAGGCAATTCAGCCTCTCAATGCCTTTTAAAAGTATCTCTTTGATGTACTTTTAGAATTCTGTGAAATACATCAGACCTTTTCTTCAATTAAATTTGCCCCAAGGCCCACTTTATATTTCTTGACTTGAGTTACTGCCAACTTTTTAAAGCAATGTATTACCAGGAGTGTAAATCTGCCCCAAATTTGACCTTTTTTAAGATCAAACACAGCCACATTCCCCTGTGCTGGTTTTCAAATCAATTTCTTATGCAGATTAATGCAGAAAATTAAAGTTCCAAAGTGTTTAAAACCATCTCACTTGCTCTATACTTCTTCTTATTCTATTCAGTCCCAGAAAAAGGGGCAGCCTTCTGTGCCTGGTTGGAAGGAGTCTCATCCATGGTTACAACTTGCCATGTCTTCCCACAGAGTGTGAGTTTCTTTCTTTATACATCAAAAGATGAAATACCCAAGTCCAAGTACTTGATGAGTGTGATTTTTCTGACTTTTAAAGTAGTTATCAGATCATTTAAGAATAGTTCCTAAATGTGGAAGCTACAACTCCTGTGGAAACTACGACTCAAAGCCAAATATAACCACTTACAATCTTGGAAACATGTCTATTTTTGTAAGCAATATGGTTTTTCAGAAGCCACTCTGTAGCTTACAGCTTAAACCACAGACAACTGCACAGCATTGCTTTTTATTTTTCTAAAGTAAATGGAAGAGAGGATTTGACGGGCTTTGTGATTTCAGTTTCATTCATATCAGTTTCCCAACTCCTCGTTTGTGAATTTAAATTTTAATTGAGAAAATGATATGACACTGATTCACATGTTTATGAGGAAAAAAATTCCAAATTGCTGTAGACTATACTCTCTCCAATAGAATGGCATGTGAAATAATCCTGTTTTCTAGGAAAATTTAGAAATTTTCAGTGGTATTATGTCTAGAATTTGTCTTTTCTGATTACCCGTCCTTTTAATTAATGCCTCTCCCATGTACTTCTAATATTATTTTTCCATTTTGTATTTTTTTAATTTTTTATGTTTTCATCCCACATTGAGTCATGCATTTCTAATTCTGAATTAGTTGTGCTTCTATTCACATCATTTTTTATGACCCCTTGCAAATATGTCTTTGATTTTCCTGAAATCATACCAGTCTCTCCTTTTCTAGGTCTAGTGAATATTCAGCCTGTTTTAACTAGTTGTTTTCATTCTCTAACAAAACCCCTAGCCCTTTCCTTCTCATACCTCAGGCTAATATTTTCTACCTTATTTGGGAGGGTGGCTTCTTATTTTCACATTTACCCTCAACTGGAAAACTGAAGACTGCTTCAAAAGGACCATTAAAATGCAGGTGCTTTTTGAAAAATGTCCAAACCCATATTCTTTCTTTAGGGCCCTGTGACAGCCAAAAAATCTTTCATCTCATGTGCCTCTCTACAATCCTGCCATTCTTCATTTGCTTGTTTGTTCATTTGTTTGTTTGTTTAACTCAGGGAGCCTTCAGTAAGCTTCTCTACACTCATTAGCGCACAGATGGATCTTCTGCTATTTCTTTTGTTGTTGCAGTAGGGGTGGCCTTTTATGTAGACAGATGTGTAAGAGATCAGAAAAGAAATATCACCATTATAATCAACAGACATTGCATTATCAATGGAATGGATTTCCATTTTATTATTGATTTTGAAAAGTGGAAGCAAGTGAATTTGATATAAACTTAAATACTGTATTTTGGGGGATTAGCAGAAAAATAAAACTTTCTATGAGAAATAAGGAAGTAAAAATTAATGTTTTTTACCTAGAAACATGTAGATAAGGGATTATTAATACTTTTATTAAGTTAGGACCTGACTGCAACCAACTTGTTGAAAGACATTTAGATCCATGTAGAAAAATTAGGAGTAACTTTTTTTTTTAATTTATTTTTTATTATTATTATACTTTAAGTTCTATTTTCATTTTTTAAGGTAAGTCATTGTGAAAATAAATTTGTGAAATACACAATTTTAGATTTATGCAATTTTATAAAGAACCTTCTTAAAAATACATGCATTTCATAAGGATGTCACAAAAATAAAACAGTAGAACAACCTCAGTTGTGAATACCAATTGGAAAACTGTAAAATATTACCAAGTGTTGAGCACTAGTGTTCATAGAAGTATTATTCACAATAGCCAAAAGATAAAAACAACCCAAATATCCTCAACAAATTAGCAGATCAATCAAATGTGGTATACACATATAATGGAATATTATTCAACCTTAAAGAGTAATGAAATTCTATTATATTCTACAACATAGATGAACATTGAACACATTATGCTAAATAAAATAAACCAGTCAAAAAGAACAAATAAATGATTCTACTTTTATGAGGTTCCTAGGACAGGCGAAATTATAGAGACAGAAAGTAGAATAGAGGTTGCAGGGGGTTGTGGCGGAGGAGCAAATGATAAATTATTCGTTAATGGGTACAGAGTTTTTGTTTGGAAAGATGAAAACTTCTAGAAATGGATAGTTGCACAACATTGTGAATGTACTTAATGCCACGTATTCGTGCACTTAAAATTAGTTAAAAGGACTAGGTATAGTGGCGTGTAGCTACTTCCCAGCTACTGGGTAGGCTAAGGCTGGAGAATCACTTAAACCCAAAAGTTCAAGTCCAACATAGGTAATATAGACCCTGTCTCTAAAAATAATAATGACAATGATATATTTTAAAAATAGTTAAAATGGTAAATTTTATGCTATGTCTATTTTACAGTAATAAGAAATATTACAAAAATATTACCAAATGTATGTCAGTAGAACACATCTATCAGCATAGTAAATTATACTCAAATGTAGTTCATTTCAGGAATGCAAGATTGATTTAGTTTTTAAAAATAAACAAATTCACTAATTTTTAGATCAAAAAATGCGTTTAATAAAACCAATTTTCTATTCCTTATTAAATAAACATGGATGCATATAATTAGTAGATATTGACAACAAGGTGAATACATCATTTATTGAATAAGTGTTAGAGAGATAACCAGTAAGACAATTGGAGAAAAAAGAAAAGGAAGACCAGATCCCTATCTTACCTGGTACACCAAAATAAATTCTGTGTCTAACTAAAATTAAGTGCCAATGAATAAATAAATAAATAAATGTACTAGAATGAGTTATGGGCAATTTTATTTCATAAAGTTTAATTAGGGAAAGCATTTCCAAAAAATGATGAAAATTACTGAAGCCATAAGTAAACGAATAAATTATTTTAAAACATAAATTGAAAACTTCTGTACAAGAAAAGTCATGTTGATAATTAATTACTAAAATCAAAAAGGAAATTCTAAATTTATATGAATATTTGAAACACATGACAGAAAATCCATGCCTTTCTATATAGAGGAATTCATATTTCTAATTGAACAAGAAGCTAATGTTCCTATCACACATGTATAGTGTAAGGGAAATTTCAAAAAAATGTGAACCTCACTTTTTAGAAAAATACAAATTATGATTAATTTGAGATGCTTCTTTTCTTTATCAGACTGACAAGTTTTGATTATAATCAATAATGATTTTAGGCCATGTAGAAAATTTCACTCCATAATCTCTTGGTCAGAGATTATAGACTCAAGTATTTTAGAGAGCAGTTTTGCAAAATTAATTAATATCACAAAGGCACAGATTTTTGAAAGCAGTTGCCCATCTAGCTATTTATGTTAGAATTATATATTTGCAAAAATACATATTGTTACATGAAACAAATGTATTTGTTCCCCTTTAGTATAAAAGGTATACATGCATGTGTATACATGTGCATATAATTATATATAAATAAATGTAAGACAGATAATTTGAAAAAGGGGTTCCCTTTTTATTGCAAGCATTTTTGTGCTGTTTGAATTAGTTACTATTAATGTTATTTTCCTAATAATAAAGACATTTTAGAAATAGCTTGGGCTAATGGAAAGCAAGTAATGTAGAAAAATTGGTTCTATGTAGAAGCTTTTTTTTTCCTAGATAATTAAAACTAAGAATTATTATGTGTTGTCTATATGCCAAATAACCTACAGTTTTTATCTATGAATCATTTGATTGTCACAAAAATTCTAATAATACTATCCTTCCCATTTTATATGTAAGGAAACTCTCATAGGAACTGACTTGCTAAAATAATATCATTAGTAAGTTTACAGCCTGTTGCCGTTTTTTATTACATCGTGTAGTTCATTATTATAATCGAAACAAATCATATCTTAAAACATGCAGTAGAAAATTTAACCCCAAACATGACTCCAAAACCCACCAAAATCTATTATGAGTTTAAAAACCATATTCAAATTTTGTCTTTATGAAAAAACAATGCACATTTTATTTCTGGTTTATGAATAGATATGGTGCTTAAATTAAGAGCATAGTGTAAAACTCAAGCTTAGAGGAATGACTAACTTTAAAACATTGTAAAATAGTCCTTAAACCTGGGACCTCACACTTAAGAGAATTACAGTTTTTATGACTACCCTGTATATATCAGACACTGAGAAAAGCAGAACGAACTGCTGTTTTCTTTTCTGAAGTACATTGTGAGTGTTCTAAAGAAGAGCGTAAGGTTTAAAACTATGTAAGTGGCTTTCCTAAAGCCCCACAATATATTAATGATCGTGTTAACATTTGAACCTGGATCTGTCTGCACCAAAGATTCTATTTGCATTAAACCATTGTATAATTCACTTTCTTTTATCTGAGGAGGCATTGAGATAATTCTGGACACAGACTGCTAAGATTTCAAAGGCCCACAGATGGAAAAACAGATGTATTTCTCCTCTGGTGTTAAGTGAGGCAGAAATAAACTACTCATTAGTTGGGAGTGTGTCTCGTAGGTCATATGGCTAAATCTTCTACCCAATTTAGGAATCATTTCTACAGTATTTGTGCTACTCATCAGTCTGCATATGAATACTTCTAGGATTGAAAAGAAAGTTCAATGCCTCATAAACCAGTTGGATCTAATATTGAGTAGATATCGCTGTTCAGTTTTTCCATTTCCTCAATGAAATATGATCCTTATCCTTGTGAGTTTCCAGTGGTGCTGGTTTTGCCTCTGCAGCAATAAAGAAATCACAGGAATTAAAGTCTGTCTTTAACTATTCTTGATACATTGCCTTCATTGGCTTCCAGGACAAGACTATTTTTATCTCCTGTTGCAAAACTGCTTGTATTTTTCAGCCTAGTTTGCTGGTTTCTACTCTTCCATACAACTTAATGATATTGAAGTTCCCTAAAAATTATCTATAGTGCTCCTCCCTGTCTACACCCACACGCCATTTGTGATGTCACTTGTGCCATGCCCTTACATAAGCTTCTGATCAAGCCAAGGCCTCTCTCCAAGGCTTACTTGAAGCTGCCCACTTGACATCATCATATGGATATCTAGACATCTCAGATCCAACCAATATTCTTCTCACCCCATTTCTACTCTACCTGTCATCTACACTGTCTCAGCTGGTGACAACACCTGATGCTTTTACTTGGTCATGTCAAAAACCATGGATGCATCCTTCACTCCTCTCTTTCTCCTGCACATTCTATCCAACCTGCCAGGCAAACTTAGTAGTCTTATGTTCAAAATATACCATGAATTTGAGAAGGGTCTGTGGGAAGATGATGAAGTAGGAAGCACCAGAAATCTGTCTTCCTATCTAGACAACAATTGCAGTTGCAGAATCTGTCTGATGTAACTATTCTGTAACTACTGAAGCCTATTGAAGTATTGCGAATTCCAGGGGAAGCCATGAGTAGTAAATTGCCATTAGTTTTGATCCATTTCAACTGTTAGCAGTTGACTATAGAGACCAGAAGGCAGTCGGAAAATATATCTCAAGTGCTAAAACAAAAATGCTGTCAATCAAGAATCTTATATCTAGCAAAACTGTTCTTTAAAAGTGAGGAATAAATTGACACATTCCAACACACATGAAAGCTCAGAGAGAGTTCATTGCCACTAGACCTTCCCTGCAAGAAATGCTTCAGGGATTCCTTCAGGGTGAAATTAAAAGAAACTAGACAGTAACTTGAAGCCAGATGAAGACATAAAGATCTTAATAAAGGTAAATAAATGACAATTATAAAAGCTAGGATTATCTTAACAATGGTTTGTATCTCCATTTTTTTTTTATTTTCTACAGATTTAAGAGACTAATACATCTTTTTAAATGGTCTAAAAGCTGGTAAAATTGTAACTTCACTTTTTTACTATATAATTAAAGATATTAATGTACTTAAAAAATTATTAGTTTATGTTTTTGGGCATATAATGCATAAAGATGTAATTTTGTGACATGAACAGTGGAAACAGGTATAAAGCCGTAAAAGTGCAGAGTTTTGTGTGTCCCTGAAATTAAGTTGGTATAAATTCAAATTGGAGTGTTACAATTTTGGGATATTAAATGTAATGCCCATGGTAGTCACAAAGAAAATAGCTATAGAATACATACAAAAGAAAATGAAAGGAATTTAAATATTTCACTAAAAAAAATGAACTAAACATAAAAGAAGACAATAATGCCAGAAATGAAGGACAAAAATGCTATAAAACATGTAGAAAACAAGTAGCAAAATGACAGAAGTACATTTCTCCTTATCAGTATAGTTTTTCATTAAAATCTTCAGAGGATTTGTTCTGGGACCCCTGCAAATACCAAAATTCTCAGATGCGCAGGTTCCTTATTTAAAATGGCCTAGTATTTGCATAAAACCTATGCAATTCTCACATATACTTTAAATGAGCTCTAGGTTACTCATAATAACTTATACCCTGTACGTAATTTATAATATCGAATACTGTGTAAATTATTGTTATACTGTATTGGATATTATTTGTATTATTTTATCATATTGTTATATTTTATTTTTTTAATTCCTTTAAATTTATGGTTTACTGAATCAATACATGTGGAATTGTGAATATGCAGGGCCAACTGTAATTACTTTATATGTAAACAGTTTAAACTCTCCGATCAAAAGTGATTGACAATAGATTTTTAAAAATGATTCAAATATATGATATTTATAAGAGACTCACATTATATCCAAAAACAAGTAGATTGAAGGTGAAAAAAGGAAATCCTGGCATGTACTGCAACATGGTTGAACCAAGAGGATATTATGCCATTCATAAAAGGAGAAATACTGTGTGATTACACTTATATATGGTTACTTAAGTAGTCAAAATCATAAAGATAGAACATAGAATGGCAATCGCCAGGGTCTTGGCAGAGGGATGAATGGAGAGTTATTGTTCAGTGGATACAGAATTTCAGTTTCAAGGATAAAAAGAGTTATGGAGATGGATGATAGTGATGATTGTACAACATTATGAATGTGTTTAACACCACTAAACTGTATACTTAAAAATGTAAATACAGTAATATTTTATGCGTATTTCCCCCAATTTTTTTTTTTAAATTAGAACAAAGAGCTCTTGTTACCCTGGCATAAGTCATCACCTTCTCTCAACTGGGCTCTTACCCTGGCCTAAGTCATCATTTTCTCTCAAGTGTGCTATTACCTGGCCTAAGTTGTCATCTTCTCTCAACCCAGCTCTCTGCTCCTATACAAGTATCTTTACAATCTATTCTTAACAGAATAGCCATCGTCATCTTTAAACATATAGGTCATACAGATCATGTAACTCCTCAAAAAGTTCCAGTGGTCCTTCATTTTACTCAAAGTAAAAGACAGGTGTTTGCAGTTGCCTACAAGAGCTGACTGCCCATTACCATGTCCTAAGTTGCCTTGTTTATTCATTTTGTGCAGTAACCCTGGCTGGCTAGCGTTCCTAGCACTTGGCCCTCATACATTTACAAAATTACCTATCTCATGTAAAGCCACTCGTGGTTTGGATAACACTTTCTTAATGAGGTCTAAGTTAGACAACCTATTTAATATAGCAACCTTCATCCATCGCTACTCAAGTACTCACAATCCCTTGACCTTTTTCTAGTTTTTCTTTTTTCCTATAGCATGTATTATCTTTTAATATAGTTTATAATTTGCTTGATTGTTATATTATGGTCTCTTCATGTCAGAATGTAAAGTTGCAAAATGGCAAGTTCTTCTTTCTCGATTCCTCATGTATTCCACTCACTTAGAACAATATCTAGCACATAGTAGGTGGTCAATAAATACTTTATGAAAGGATACAGAATACAAATGACCCTTGAACAATAGAAGTTGGAACTACTGGGCCCACTTTTGCATGGATTTTCTTTCACCTCTGCCACCCCTAAGACCACAAGATCAACTCCATCTCTTCAACATTTTCCTCAGCCTACCTTTACCTCAGCCTACCTTTTCCTCAGCCTGCTTGATGTGAAGACAATGAGGATGAAGATTTTTATGATGATTCACTTCCACTTAAGGAGTAGAAAATATATTTTCTCTTCCTTATGATTTTCTTAATAGCATTTTATTTTGTTTATCTAGCTTACTTTATTGTAGGAATACAGTATGTAATACATATAACATACAAAATATGTGTTAATTGACTGTTTATGTTATCAGTAAGTTTTGTGGTCAACAGTCGGCTATTAGTTACGTTTTAGGGGAGTCAAAAGTTATATGTGGATTTTCAACTTTGTGAGTAGTAGATGTTCCAACCCCCTTGTCGTTTAGGGATCAACTTTAATTATGTAGTCTCTTCTCTAAGATACTCCCACTTATGGAAGCACAGTTACTGTAGAATGGATTCAGAACAGGGATCACCTGATCACCATTTTCCTCATCTTACAGAATTCCCAGGCACCTTTCACAGTTGCAGCAATGACATCATGAGTCCTCTGAAAGAGGTTCCATATTGCTGTCTTCATTGATGACAGTTGCCTCAATGCCACTCTAATCTTAGCAGAGAGAGTTAAAGTATAAGAATAAAGCAATTAAAGTGAAAATTTTACTCAACTCTAAAGCCTAGCTAATCGGTTACTTTGCTTAACCAAATTTTCTTGTTAAAATGAAGTTAAAAGGTTAACTCAGGAATCACTTTCAAGTCATTACTGAACATTATGTTTTCATTACTTAATTATCCATTTTTACTAAGTGCAGCATATTGAACATTATTTGACCTTTTAAAAATGAGCCTACACATCCTCCACGTCATCATTTTGAGTATTAATTCCAATTAATTCATTAAATCATTCAAGAGATATTTTTTGGATCTGTATGACAGTCACATGGCATTTAATGTGAAAATGAAAAAGATGCTATCACTGGTCTAAGTAAATGCTATAGTACATTTGAACAGTTTTCCTAATTTTATCTCACTGTAGGCTGGATTGAGAAACTTTGAGATTGTATTAGTTTGCATAGAAGCCTGAAGTCAGATTGTTTTTAATTATTTCCCTTAAAATTTAGAGGCTAACATTTGGAAAAAAAAAGCAAGAATATGAAAAAAAATAGATCGTTATTTTTAAAACACAGAGCAAGAGAGAGAAGGTATTGTTTGGAATGTAGTGTTGAGAGGAACACAGAAGTAAGATCAGGGTAATGTTTATCTTCCTACTCTCAAGTTCTCTCAATAAGAGAAACCTTAATTTATATGGATGTTTTTGTAACATGGTAATTTTTATGTCTGGCCTCTTTCCTTGCCTGTAAAGTTTCTCCCTGGAAAGAAATCTGTAAGAATATATTAAGATACAGAGTTTTTGAGTTGCTAATGAGATCTGTGGAAAGATAATGTAATGTAATGGGAAAATAAAATTTTGAACCAGATAGACCTGAGTTTCAACCACAGCTGCACTATCGTTTAACTATGACCAGTGGGAAGTTTCATAAACACCTTCATCTTAACTGTTTTTCAGCTTCAACATAAATATAATGACATGCCGCGAGGTTTCATCGGGAATACATGAAAATTTATGTACATACCTGGCATAGTGTCAGCACATGGTGTAAGCTGACACAAGTATAATTATCAAGTAAATATTAGCTTCTTCTGTTTCTTCATTTAATGACAGTCTTTTTGGAGGGAGCACCTACTCTGTGCCATATTCTGTGTGAGTGTAATAAAACAGATAGTTGGAATTATTTATCTAACAGTTCTGTAATGCCATTCCTGAATGAGAGAATGATTAAGGCACTAATAAGAATAGGGATGAAATGGATGAAAGGAGATAATGATTATATTACAGGTAATAAAAATTGTGATTTGCTGACTGCTTACTATGTATCAAGCACTTTTCTTTGTGATTTATATTATTACCTGATTAAATCCATTTAATGTCTGTGGAATAAATACTGTACAGAAGAGAAGATTGAGGCACATATAATTCAATTGTTGAAACTCACATACACATTTGAAAATGCATCAAGATTGAAAAGGGGGAAGCTATGCATAAATCTTACTTTTATATCTGCGTTGCTTATTTACAAACTGAATTTTTAGCCATATTTATTTAAATACAGTTCTAAAACATTGTTTCTCTTTATGCTGCTTCTTTGTTCAAATGTTTGGAAGTGGTGATCGATACTCGTGAAATGTCATAAATTGGAAAATGAATAATCTACATGTAATATTAAATAATGAAATGATAAACATTATATAAAACATGCTATTATTATTGTATTTTATGTATTAGACCTCTGACTCATAGTTATATGCCACTTGGAATTAAAATAAATGAGTACATACTTCAAAAGAACATTTCCTGTGTTCCCATCTGAAGACACATCTCAAAGATATAATTTTAATTCCACGTGCTAACTAAAGGAGAGCAAAATGTTCTGCATTTCAGTTAGTTGGGAATATGTTGAATAGTTCCAGAAATATCACACAAATATTGAAGCTTCACAAACGTGCATTAAATTATACCCATATTGGGCTTAACTTACCTCTTTTTTTTTTTTTTTTTTTTTTTTTTGTTAGAAGGAGTCTCACTCTGTCCCCAGGCTGCAGTGCAGTGGCACTATCTTGGCTCACTGCCTACAGCCTTCGCCTCCTAGGTTCAAGGGATTCTCCTGCCACAGCTTCCTGAGTAGCTGGGACTATAGGCGAGTGTCACCACACCCAGCTACTTTTTGTGTTTTTAGTAGAGACAGGGTTTCACCATGATGGCCAGGATGGTCTCGATCACTTGACCTCGTGATCCGCCCACTTTGGCCTCCCAAAATGTTGGGATTACAGGCATGAGCCACCGCACCCAGCCCTCTTTCCTATTTTCTTCTTTTAAGAGTAAGATATTATATTTAACCTAATGGAAAAAGTATTAATTTTGTGGTGTCATAAAAATCTACAAAATTAACTTTAGAAGAGTACCTCTAAATGGTTAAAAAAAAAAAAAGTCTAGTAACACATTTTTATGATTTTACCGGCAAATGAAATCTAACAAAATGCGAAAAATATTCCCCATTCTACGCTTTTTATTTCAGTCTTAAAATAGTTTTTATTTTATAGTTTTATACTAATATTGCAGTTGACTTAATAATCAACAGATTATCATGTATCCCATTACTTCATCTTGCTTTTAGTTCAATCTAAGTCTGCTGAACTGGCCAAATAAGTGCTTTATTGTAAGATTTAATGTAGTCTTCAAAAGTTCTCTCTGAAATTGACTATTAACGTAAAACTTTTTGGTTAACAACAAATAGGTAGTACAAAATGCATTAAAAAGTACATAGTTTAGTAGAACTTGGGAAATGTTTTTCACATGTTTATTATTTTTATATTTGTCACAGATCCTTTGAAATTATTAAAAGTTTTTTACACACAGTGATTCGGTACCTGAGCTATCAGGTATAATTGGATTGATGGCATTGCTAAGATCCTTTTATTTTTTAGTATATAAAGATTTTTTTTTTTCTGACTACACCCTGGAAAATGTAGGGGGAAGTGCCTTAAATTAACATACAAAATTTGGCTGCCAAACAATATATTGTCTAACTAGACAAAGAAATTGCTGCAATCTTATTTCACATGTGTGAGCAAAAGAATGAGCCCATTCTGCACTCTGAAATTATGGGATTTTTCCCCTAAAATACACCAGCAGGATAGAACAGTCCACTCTTCACAAAAATTGAAAGATTATGCAGAAACACTCACTTTTTAAAAGTTTTCCCCTTTTTCACCCTTTTTGCAAATGACTATATGAACTCTTGTATTTTTGTAAACTGTGGAAAACAGATATGGGAATAGCTTCTACTGTTCATTTTAAAAACGACTATGGGGGAATTGTTTTAGATTATATAAATAGTATTCATGAGTTACAGAAACAATAGCTTAGCAATGAAGTTGAATAAAATGATGCATGCATACTTTACTATGTCTTGGGCAGTGTTGGGGCCAGAGCCAAACCTTAGTGGTCTTGAAGACAGCATGCAAGGCAGAAGACATATGCATAGATCTTGACCTAGGTCCCTTATGTTAGTCTATACCAATCCCAGACAATCTCGTCTTCTGCCATGATCTTCCGATCCATATATTTGCTAATGACTCCTAAGACTGTATCTTTTCTCAACGCGGATACTTTTTCTTGATCTCCAGATTTACATATTCAGTAACTTGGTTGATATCTCCACCTGAATGTTTCTAAGATGACTCAAACTCACCACCTTCAAACCCAATTAATTTTATTTTCCTTAGAATCTCTGCTGGTACTTTTTTATCCCTCTTCCAGTGAATTTATTCTCTTTGTTACACAGCCAGAATTGGGTGTCATCTTTAACTCTTGCTTTGACTCTTCAATTACTAAATCCTGTCCATTTTTCTTTCTCTAAACCCAGCTCAAATCCTGTTACATTTCTTCAGCCCCACTGCAACCCCTGTCTTCCAGACTACCATCTCCCAGACTCCCATTATAAATGTTATATACATTTCTGCTACAGCCTTCTGACTGGTTTTGCAGAATTCAGTCTTTCTCTTTCGATTTATTTTTCACAAAAGATCTTAGTGAGGATTTTAAAATAATGTCATTCTCTGTTGTAAGACCCTTCAATATTTCTTCACTGCTTGAATTCAGTCTACATGACAATTCTTGTATGACTTGAATGGCCCCTCCCTCCCTTGAATTGTGCCATTAGTCACTTACCTGTTTTGGTTTAATTGTGGCATGAGTAATTCTCAAAACTAAAAGCTTTTGATATCATTGTGTAACAAGAATCTAAATAAAATAAAGCTATGTGGTAATATTTTTAATATGGCGTTCCTCCAGTTGGCATTCTCCTCAGTGTCATTTGTGACACCCTCATTGTTTTATCATTTTTGCTCCCATAATTTTTTAACCCCTTTATCCATGAATCATTCATTCCGTTTTTAATTTTTTCCTTTACGTCTTAATTCTAGATGAATAAGAGAAACTAAGGAAATTGTAAGAAGTGATCTTCCTTCATACAGAGAAAATGAGCAGAGATTGAGGTGGTATATAAATCAGAACCTTATTTCTTTTTTTCAATGGATAAAAACCAGGGCTTATATTACTATTTTTATAAATTAAAATTTGATATATTCCAGAAGTAATCTGACTAGAAGTCCTATAAAATCACTTTGGTGCAGTAATTTTAGGGAATTTCATTTCCTTTTTCTTCTACTCAAATCCAGACTGGGAGGTAATACAGCAGGTGAAATAACGCAGAAGAAAATAGGGATGGGAAAGGGAACTATCAAGAAAGGATACAGACGGAATCTCCATGACACCTGAGTAGTGGTGTGTCCCTGGAGCCTGGGCGTGTTATTTCACCTCTGTGCCCACCTTTCCTAACCTGACATTTGGTTTTTCCAATGTCTTCTACAAAGTCTTCTCTGATACCTTTTCATACAGCCTCTCACTTGGTGCTCTCCTTGGCTTACCCCATTTTGTATTGTCTGGGAAGGGCTGTGGTCATTTACTACCAAGATGATTAACTCAATAATAAAAGAAAGAAATGCTTCTACTAGTGAAACAAAGAAATCAAATACTCAGGACTCTAGTACCTCGAACTCCTTCAGAGAGGCCTATTTTGTGACTCTAGGATAGGAACGTCGGGGATGAAATAGTGGATGCTGTGTGAGAAATGCCTGAGACTGTTCCCGTTAAAATCATACTGTGAATGCTTTAGACAAAGCCTGGATGGAGAGTTTCCAAGGGTAGCAAAAGAATCTCCCTTAGACTATACACATGGTTCAAGAGAACTAAGTATACTTTATGCCAAGTATCTTTTTTTTAAAGGCAGTAGGATTGAGTGAGTCTAACAGTAGCTGCTCCTAGGTCCCTACCGCCCAGAGCAACTCACCATAATGTAAGTAAGCATGGCCCTAGTAGATAGCAATGGTCATATTCGGCCATTTTTCTCCCCATGCTTTAAAATCAATGAAAATAAATATCATAGTTCATATTTATCTAATTTATTTTTAAATGCATACTCTTTTAAAGGGGGGAAGCATTGTGCTTAGTTATTTTTTTGTGCTTAAGAAAACAATATAAAGGCTGAAACATTTTTTAAGAGGCAAGTATTGACTATTATGTCATAATATCAATTGCAGTATAATGCAAAAGAAGGTGTCCATTTGCTATTTGAGATGAAATATGCTTGGACTCCAAGAATTTGACTCTCTACTCATAGTTTTTTTTCTTTATTACTAACCGGATTTTATTTTAAAATAAACAGACATGAAGGAATTTCATCATTTGCTCAGCATTAGAGTTGTACGAGCAAATTTGGATTTGGAATTTGACTCTGTAGCATGTTCTGTTTAAAATACTAAGCAGGTTATTCCCTAATGTTCAATTCATTGATAGTTTATGGTAATGAATTTAAGTCTTGGAAGAGAGTGAAACTAATCCTTGAGATATGACCTTAAAATGTGCAATTTAATGTTTTTCCCATTGAGCAAGCTATAAACTGTGAAATAATGTCTCAAAATCCAGGGTTTCCCCTCCAAGCCATTCATTCACATACATAATCACCAGTGAGCCACATGTAGGCCAAAGCCCCGATGCTATCAGGTGGATCCGGGATGCTGTATCTTTACCCTGCTGTGTTCACAGAATCTAGATATTCAATTTAAAGAGCCTGTAACAGGCTGAAAATATTAATTTGTTTACTTCAGATCTGAGTTATGGTCTCGGAGGTTGCTTGTCATGCACAAGTTACTTCTCAGTCATTCCTGAGGATAGTGTGTGTATGTGAATGACAGCCACAGAGCAGCCTGCACCAATTTACACCAGCCATCTCTGTGGAGCAAGCAGGTGGCAAAGGGATAAATGAACCTCAAAGAGGATTTAGTCAGGTCAAGATTTGAATATGTATTTCTCATCATCATGTTTAATAATATTTTAGTCAGTCTCCTATGCAAATTCTACCTCGTCAACTTTTTTTTTTTTTTTTTTTTTTCTCATTATTGTAGTTTTATTGTCAGGAATTGTCACTGACATATCAAGTTTCCTATATTACTTCAGCATCTGGCTTACAGGAGACATCATGGTTTATCTTTCTTTTTTTTTTTTTTAATTTATTTATTATTATTATACTTTAAGTTGTAGGGTACATGTGCATAACGTGCAGGTTTGTTACATATGTATACTTGTGCCATGGTGGTCTGCTGCACCCATCAACTCGTCATTTGCATCAGGTATAACTCCCAATGCAGTCCCTCCCCCCTCCCCCCTCCCCCCTCCCCATGATAGGCCCCGGTGTGTGATGTTCCCCGTATGTTTATTGCAGCACTATTCACAATAGCAAAGACTTGGAATCTACCCAAGTGTCCATCAGTGACAGATTGGATTAAGAAAATGTGGCACATATACACCATGGAATACTATGCAGCCATAAAAAAGGATGAGTTTGCATCCTTTGTAGGGACATGGATGCAGCTGGAAACCATCATTCTTAGCAAACTATCACAAGAACAGAAAACCAAACACCGCATGTTCTCACTCATAGGTGGGAACTGAACAATGAGATCACTTGGACTCAGGAAGGGGAACCTCGTCAACTTTTAAAATAATATGATAGATTAAATGAGTAGTGTATATCACACGTAGAATTTTTTTGTCATTTATATTTTATTGAGAGTCACTGATTACTAAGTAAATAAAACAATGCCTTCTCTAAAGCAAGATTATCAATCCCGTTTGTCTTTATTTGCATAAGAACTAACATTTAGTGAATTCTTATCAAGTGTCAGACACTGTGCTGACTTATTTGTATTATATCCATTAAGCCTTACACAAACCCCACGTGGAAAGTATTGTTTTTTGTTTTTTGTTTTCATTTTTGTTTTTGTTTGAGACAGAGTTTCGCTCTTGTTGCCCAGGTTGGAGTGCAATGGCACGATCTCGGCTTAGCTCAACCTCTGCTTCCAGGTTCAAGCTATTCTCCTGCCTCAGCCTCCTGAGTAGCTGGAATTTCAGGCATGCACCACCACACTTGGCTAATTTTGTATTTTTAGTAGAGTTGAGGTTTCTCCATGTTGGTCAGACTGGTCTCGAACTTCCAGCCTCAGGTGATCTGCCCACCTCAGCCTCCCAAAGTGCTGCGATTACAGGTGTGAGCCACTGAGCCTGGCCAGTAAGCACTATTATTTCCATATAGCAGATGAAAACACTAAGGCATGGAGAAATAAAATATTGCCCATCACTTAGCTATTAAGATATGGATGTGGTTCTTAAACCCAGGCAATCTGACTCCAGACCACATACTTATATTAGCTGCTTTATAAAGTAGATGGGCACATGTTACCTGCTATCATTTTTTATCCATGTGATTGATATTTGCTGCATTACACTCTGTCTTTATTTGAAATTATTCACCAGTGCTACTTCTTTGCTAGGACAATCCACTCACATTTTTCAGTTATGTTGCATTACTTGAAGTTGTGTGTGTGTGTGTGTGTGTGTGTGTGTACATACCATATTCTTCTTATTGTGCTTATAAGGACTTCAGTTCACAACCTAACAGGTTGAATATGCCACTGCACTTCCTTCAGAGGTTGTTGAGTTAATCTGTATCTCCAAGATGTGTGCCATTGTCTGTTTCAGATTATATAGGCCTTATAGGGGTTTTCTTTTGGTAACTTTTGAAATATTTATTCTTTTACTTAAGATAAATTTTAAAGATGCCCCATTCATCACTAAAGAGGAATATCTTAAATATAGAACCAGCACTATTGTTTAATATATTTTCAAAAAGTGGATTATCAGGAATATTCCCAGACGGAAAGAGATTAATTCTGGGACTGTGATTGTGAAGTGTAGAAACAGATGGATTGTGTGTGACTTATGTGAATCCAACTTGGGTTTTGGTCCTAGAGGAAGGGAGAGCAACTATCAGTGACTATCTATTGGCGACTTAATCAGCGGCAAGTTTTAGCCTGGTGTTCTTATGTTCAATTTAGAGATGAGGAAACTGAGGCTAAGGGAAATTCATTAAGTATCTCGGCATTTCATCAATAGTATGTGATTGATAGTCCGTGGCTAAGCCAGAATTTGACAGTTCTGAGTCCAGAGTCCACATATGCTTCCACCCCTGACCCTGCTACTTTGTAGCAAAAGGTGCAGATAGAAGTATGGGGTAGGGAGGGGTGAGGTGATGAGGTGAGGAGGGGGGAAAACTTACAAAGTAAAGCTTAAAGATTGTCCGGGGGGAACTGAGATTAAGATCAAACATGAATTATAAATAAAGGTTACCTTTGGCTCTTAAATGGATGTAAGAACAAAAGAGAGATCTGTCTGTTGCTTACAGAAGTATAAATTAAAATTGTTAACACATTGATTTGATGTCTCCCTTATAAATATTCACTGGGTTGTGGGAATGTAAAGACTTCTGTGACACAAAGCTGAGATAACAAAGGGCTAACTACTTTTGGAAAAACAGCATATACTTTGTGAGAACACACCCAAATAAGTGAAGGTAAATGAATCAGCATTTTTTATTTGGGTGTTTCGAAAGTTGTACAGTTGGTTCAAATATTTTTCTAAACAATTTATATTCCAATCTTTAGTGGAATACCATTTAGAAAGAAAGGAAAACATTATGATTTGGTATTTATGCCCTGGAATGGGACTGCTCTGAATTCAAATATTGTACAACTCTATCACTTACTAGTTGCATAGACCTAGGGAAGGTACTGCCCCCTCCTAACCTCAGTGATCAGTAGCCGCCTACAAAATGAAGATATAAATAGCACCGACTTAGCATTTTTTAATTAAATTAGATAGCGTATGTCAAACACTTAACACATCTTTTAAACATGGTAAGCAAGACCATGTATGCTACAATTTCTAAAGACTTTTTTTCATAATCTCTTAGGCATGATCCCTGCATCAACTGTCACCGGCCACATGGTGGCAGCAAAAATACTGTCAGGGCCATTACCTACAAGAGACACTACTCCCTCACATGATGAAACTGGATGTGGCAAATGAATGAACCAGCCCAACACAGCTGGATTGAATCTAGTAATTCCCATTGGCTGGATTATTTTCTAAGAGTCCCTTGATACTGATTGGTTTTTACCATGAATTAAAATGAAGAAAGGTAGATAAACCTGAATTCAAGATGTACTCTGTACCAGCCACACAGCTATGTTTTGCATTTATCTCATTTCGTTGTTTTAATAGTTTATGATCTAGACATTAACATTTCACATATGGAAAAAAACAAAAAGAGTTCGGTTGAATTAGATAGCTTCTTATGATCCACCGCTAATACATTTTAAATGTAAAAGGTTGGAACACAACTTTGTCTAATTTAGGCCTGTGCTGATGAAATGCTGATGAAAGAGTGCATCACCATGCTTCTGGTATACCTTTAACTGAAGCTGATTTTCAAACAATCGTTCTTTCTTTGGCTGTGACTTAAGTTCTTAAATCACTGCACCCTATTTTACTTAGCTATAAAATGACTGTCAAATTCTTTCAAAGTGCTTTTCTTATATCAGTTAATTCTCATATTTATTCAGAAGTTAATTTAATGAATATTTGTTAAGAAAACTATGCTAGAAAGTGGAACCACAAACACCAGTGGGGGTAATACTCATTTTTTTAAATGCTCACTTTTTCTTGAAAGACCTTTTGGTTTGGGGAATGGGCAGAGAAGCAGACCACTACAGTACAGTGTGGATGGACCCTGAGAGGTGAACTGCAGGGTGATTTGGTAGCATGTAAGATAGCTGTTGCTCTAGACTTCAGAATAAGGAAAGGCTCCTCACAGGATCTCAAAGACATTTGAAATGTTTAGGAATTAACGCATAAAGGAGGAAGGAAAGGAAAAGTGAAAGGGTGAAGGGATAGGGTTCTTCAGTGCGTTAAAAGAGAATACGTAAAAGTCTGTATGTTGTGGCTGTGATGTTATAAGCAACTTTGAGTGCAATTGGAAGAATTGTGGGTATTTTTTAAGGAAGGACATCTTTTAGTGGTGTAAATTGTTTTAAAAATGGCTGCAGTGAGTCTCAATCATTTTATGTTTACTTGCCAAGGTTAAGGCTGTGTCTGGGAAAGAACACAGATCCACAGGAAAAAATGTAGTCCATTCTTTTTTCAAAGGAGATCTAAGGACCTCAATATTTAAAGGAAATAGGGCAGGTATTGGGGAAAGAGGAATAAATTTTTAAAAGAATGTGGGTAGATAAGAGGCAAGTGGTTGCATTCTTTTGAGTCTTTGATTAGCCATTCACACGTGAGGGGAGTAGAGGAATAGTTACTTATGTATTCATCTAGCTCAGTGAATCTGAATTTTTACATAAGATAAAATAAACATAGGGCAGAGGAAACAGATACATTTGTCTCAGGTGAGCAGAAGATTGACTTTGAGTTCTGTCCTTTGTCCAGTACTTGTGAAGACAGGCTATCAATTTACATTGTCAGGGTGAAATTTAACAGAGCTTTTTTAGGGTAAAGTTCTTGAGGCCCTCAAGGGATTTTGTGTGTGTGTGTGTGTGTGTGTGTGTGTGTGGACAAATGGTGAGAGAGGTCTGAGGCTTTTCATTTTGTTTTCTTTCTTTCTTTCTTTCTTTCTTTCTTTCTTTCTTTCTTTCTTTCTTTCTTTCTTTCTTTCTTTCTTTCTTTCTTTTTTAATATTTATAGCTATCTTATTTAGGAACAAAATTGGAGGCAGGTTTGTGTGACCCAGTTCTCAGCTTGACTTCTTCCTTTGGCTAAGTGATTTTTTGGGATTGTGAAATTTATTTTCCTTTCACAGTGGTTATGATGGACTCTGTGTTTAGCTATATACTGCTTACCATGTTGTACTCTAATTCTCTGTTCCTTCGATTGTCCTTGTCTCCAAGACTCAAGAGCTTCTTAAGGTTAAGGATTATCTTTAATCATAGTATTCTTACTGTTAAGTAGAGTGTCAAGGTCATAAAGTGAAGTTAACAAGTATTTAGATAGATTAGTTAATTTCTGCCCATATTATGGGCCTTGTTATTTTTATTGATAAGTACTAAGAACCCGCAGTTTGGCCTATGGTCAGAGAATAGACTTTGTTTAAAAAGAGGACACCAAGATTTTTGTTTTGTCCTTTTGCTCTAATCAATTTAAAAATATCACCAAAGATAATCCAGTTACACCAATTTGTGTTAATTTCCAAAATCAATTCATGAAGTCAATCTTTTCTGTAAATATTAACATAAAATATTTCTTAACACATTTGTCATGAATAATATTTATTTTTTTCAGTTTGCTTGCTTCAGAATATTTAACATTTTTTCTACATCCTGTGGAATGCATCTATGTTTATTTATTCCTAGTTCCAAAACGGATAAAACTTGTAAGAGCTTTGTGTTATCCTTGCATATGCAAACGTTTTAGTGCTGAAATGAATTACTTAACCATTGGCTATCTGACCTTCTCAGGTACCAGTGCCAGGTATAGAGAAGAGCAAAGAAACTTTTGTGTAAAGAGAAAAAGATAATGCTATCACTATTATCACACACATACACAGCCCTTCTTAACGAGGCACTGTAAGTGGTTTAATGATTACATTCAGTATCTCCTGCAGTCACTGGACTTTCTAGATTATTCAAGGGCACACTTTCAAAAATGTTGGCAATTTCTAGGATTTTAACAATTACTTTAATTCTTTGTTACGTCACATTCCTCTTGTAACACATAATTACTCTAAAGGGCCTTTGAATAGCAGCTTCTGACGTGGTATCCAAGAAGTTACAGCTGCAACCTCTCTGCACAGAAAAAAAAAAAAAAAATACTGTGGAAACTGAACAAAGGGAAATTAAGCAATGCCCAGTGACTTATGGGAAGTGGTATGTTTTCTCTTTCTCTGTCTCTTTAAAAGATATTAATAATGTAATTTATAAAATTGGAGAACATTAGCTTACTAAACATATTGCTATTATTTGGCAGATTTAAGGAAGCTGTTCTGCTTTACAGAGCATTTCTGGGAAGGGATAGAATAAAAGACTTTTGCTGACTTCAGTGTGGGCCATCTCCAAAGTATATGAAGCCCTAAGATTGATCATCCTAGAAAACTGAAGCAGCACAGTGCAGACTTCTAAACTGGGGCTAGGATAGTGTATAGATAAGAATGACTAATAGAAACCCAAAGTGCAATTTCTGAACAGAAACCAATTGTAGGGCTGAATAAATGTGCATATAGTCATGTGACTATCCTTTTGTATATCTTACAAGCATTTTTAATCGTAAGGAATGTAAACAACTGAGTGTAAATGTAACTGCTGGGAGTGTGGATTTGGGCATAAAAATATAGCCTTTTACGGGGGAGCTGCTCATATCCACATTCACTGGATCACAGATTGGGCTCCTTAACCCGTGGAGAAGCCTATGCTCACATTATTATGCAGAAATATTTTTTGAGTGTGTCTGGTGACATATCAAAGTTAGCCTTGCCATAGATGTATAGACTTACCATTTTTTCTTAACTCTTGCATTGGGGTTGGAGCAAAAGAGAAAAATCTTTCCTCTGCTATTTAAGGGACAGCTTTCTTTTGGACTCTTTACACATTTTGGCACATAAATGGAGTTTATGTGCATATGGCTTCCTTTATTTTTATTTTTGTAAAAATAAATTTATTACTCTGTGGATAAGAGACCTTGGTGGTAAGATAAAAAGCATTGTAGCAGAGAATATATTTTACAGGAACATATTTTACAGAAATCAAATCTGTAGAAGCTTATGTAAAAGCTATCCTTCCAAATTGACAAGTATGTAAGGGAATTTTTAAACCTTTTATTTTTTTTAAATCCATCTATAAAGTAGCATTTAAAAATAAGACTTAATGAGTTAAGGAATAGTAGAGAGCAGAAACAACAACTAGTGAATTTTAAAATACTTTTCTTTGTTTAGGTGCTTTGGGAAACTTGTCACCCAAGGTACAACCTTGGATCGTATTCTACCGTGGAGAGAGATTATGGAAACAGGCAGTGAGGAAAGTTTAAAAGCTATAGAGGATTTTTTGTTTGTTTCTGAGAGGTACTAATTTGTAATAATCAATGATACTCTGAGGGTAGTAGCCAGTTTTGCCCTTTCAGTAGAATAGAGAAGAAATGTCATTCTCAAGGGGGAGATGTATGTATATGAAATCTCTGAGGACAGAGATATGGAAGTGACTTAACCAAAACAGACAGTGGTCTCATTATTTTATTAACATAATTGCCAAATCTTCTAGGATTCTTAGCTGACTACGAATAGGGAAACTGAAGGGAAGATATATTTTGAAATATTTGCATATACATAATGCAGTCTCTTGGGGGTGGGACTCAAGTCTAATCACAAAATTCTTTGATGTTTCATATATACTTTACACATATAACTTAAAGGTAGTTTTATACAATATTTTAAATAATTTTATGCATGAAACAAAATTTGTGTTAAGTGCTTATGTGTAGAATTTTCCATTTGTGGTGTCACGTCAGCACTCAAAAAGTTTCAGATTTTAGAGCATTTCAGATTTCCGATTTTCAGATTCACAGGTGCTCCAGCTGTGTTAGATTACAATGCAAAGTTCGATTAAGCCTCTACAGTAGACATGATACAGTTAACATTGATGTGTTAAAATATGACTAAACTAGAATTAATAGCTAAAGTGAACTCCAACTCTTAAACACTTGGAAGTAAACCTAAAAATAAAAGAAAGAAAAATTATTACTTTAATATCACATTGGTCCAAGGGCAAAGTAAAACTGAAATTATTGGCTAGAAAATAATTTCACAGAAAACACTGTACCTAGAAAAAGATACGACACTGGTAAAATTTTTCTCATACAAAAGTTATTATCATAAATTACTTTTATTAAGAATGGAAATTATTAGAAATGCATTAAAAAGTGAAAAAACAATGTAAGCTTAAATTGAATATAACAAAGTAAAATGATAAATTAGAAAGAAAACTATAAAATAAATTAATTCACAAACTGATATTTTGAAAATATCTAGCCTACCAAAAAAAACCAAAAAAACAAAAAAGAGACAGCATTAGGAATGATATATTGGATGTAACCATTATTTCAACAAATAGATTTCGAGAACTGAAAACATAGAAATTATAAAGAATTTTATACGACTGTCTTAGTCTTTTTGTATTTCTGTAAATGAATACCTGAAGCTGGGTAATTTATAAAGAAAGAGTTTTGTTTGGCTCAGGGTTCTGCAAGCTGTACAAAAATCATCGTGCTAGAATATGCTTCTGGTGAGACCCTCATACTTCTGCTCATGGCAGAATTGAAAGGGAACCAGCAGTGGGGGATCTTTTAAAGATATAAATTCAATTATGAATACTGTTCAAAACAATTTGGTAGCTCCCTAATGCACTAAGGACATGTCTTTAATGTTTAATAAGGTCTATTACATGACCTTCCTTCCTAAATGTGTAGGCATGCTACTGTCTTCATTACTTATTATTATTCTTCATCCATGGCACCACCTTCATGCATAATCTTATCTCAGATCTTTCACGTACCTTGCACCTTCATGCTGGAATATTCTTTTCACTGTACTTATTGTTAACTAAAAACTGCTTTTCTTTGAGCTATTAGGTTAGATGTTATTTTTGCTAAGGAGATTTTCTTAAAAAACTAAATTAGATGGTGCATATTATTGAAAATACTAGAGTAAATATCGATTGGTAAGATGAAAATGAGATCCAAATCATTGAATATATTTGTAAAGAGCATGTAGCTATCTCACATGAACTCCACATTTCTAGAACTTAGAATTTACATATACAGGTATTAAAGGAGATTGCAGACAAGATTATTGAGCCACTATCAATGTTTGTTGAGGAAAAAAACACATGAGGTTAGGAAGAGTTATGAAGAACTAAATATGGGAAACTGCCTATTAATTTAAAAACTGTAATAGTGAAGTTTACATATTATTGACTGGATGACTTGCTATCAATGCTGAATGCAATTTTAGAAATAAATATTTTGTTAACATGTAAAACAGGAAAAATGTGTGATTATAAGTAAGTAGTATGGGTTTCTAAATTCAAAGCCTGTCAAACTAGCTTTTTAGGTAAGAAAATAGAATAGACAGCATTTCTTGTCTTTATTAAGAGGTTTTCACTAATTTATTTAATATATAATAAATAGAGAAATATGAAACACAGCTAAAACTAAGAAGATGGTAGCTGGTTGAAATACGATGCTTGATTTTAATAGTCGATTTTGAAAGATGTTTTTGGTGTGCTACAGAGCTATGTTTACTACTTAATCACTGGCTTAAATGAGTAGAGAGTGGGCTTACCATATTTTGTGTTTCAACTGGCAAAAGATGGTTGTTATGTTAAATATCTGAATTAAGTGATAAGTTTTGTATCTTAAAAAAGCATAAATTTCAAAAGGGTAAATATAAGACCATGTAATTTGTTCCCAACACTTATGTCAGAAGTACTGTCAACATGAATCCATAATATAGGACAACTTTAAGAGCAGCATACCATTCAGAATAAGTGAGTCAGTAATCCTACTCTGCACTACTCAGACTCTTAAATATTACATTCTGTTCTAAGCCTAACATTCTGAAATAGAGAAAAAAAATAATCTGAGACTTAGCCAGGAGAGAGCAACTATTATGATTGGAGAGTTGCAAAATCATCTCATATAGAAAAAAGTGCATGGAACTGGAAATTTACCATAGAAAAGAGACGACTCCAGAGGAGAATAAATGTAGCAGTCTTCAGACGCTTGACAGTGATACCTGGCCATAGACTAGATGTAGACTGTGAAGTCCCTAATACTAATGGGTGGTAAATAACAGAGACATTGCAGCCCAGTGCAAAATTATGTGAATGAAATAGATTGCTGTCTTTGTCTATTAAATGTATACATTAAAATTAATTTTTATCCGTGTTAAAATAGTTTATCTGCTATAATATAAAAGGCAAAGCCTATATTCATTTCTGAGCTCAGTACAGTACAAAATATGTGTAATCGTTCATGAAAAGGAAGCTTTTGTGGGAGGTGTATAGATGAGTTAGGAATTAAACCCATTAGCTTACTCACGATAAATTTATGTCATACTGGTATTGCATAAATTTTATTGTCAGAAGACTGAAACATCAAGTATATGCAGAAACATTACTGCAGTTTTTGATGTATTTTCCCATTGTTTTTAAACCAGAATAAGTCAATTATGTTATAATTAGCTTTAAGGTAATTCTATTATTGAGCTTAAGATTTCACAGATGCAGAAATGAAAGTGATTTTAAAATTCAGTATTTTACACAAACTTAAAACTTATGTTTTCCAGTAAATATGATATCTTTGTTATGAGAGTGTTGATTTATTAAAATAAATTATTTGTTACTAACCACTAAAACACAAATCAATTAAATCATTCAATAATGTGATGATATATAATATTGTTATAAACCATATATATTTTTCTGTCTCTCTATATATTATATATAATAATAATGCTTGTCTGGATGTATTTTGCCACCTGCTTGTTTGAAACATGAAGGTAATTTTTAGGACTTCAAAATACATTTTTTATAAAAAGTATACACATATAGCTGATAGATACTTCAGCAGTTATCCAGACCTTCCCAATTTATAGACATATTCATTTGGACTTAAAGTAGTCCTATATCCTCTTTATCATGAAATTTCTTCAAACATTCATGCTGATTATTTTGTTGTGGTGTTCTAGAGCTAGGAACAGTGCTACTGATGTTTACTTAAGATTAAGAATAATTACATTGATTACCTTTTTAGATGGAAAGTAAACCCACATTTGCATGTAAAACAAACACAATGGTTTGGTACTTAGAAGAGCTAATCATGTTATGGATAACACCCAAAGGTTCTCATTGAAATCTATATGTAAATTTATCTGAGAGATGCAAGGTTTCTCAGTTGTACACTCCAGGAATATTAATTAGCAAACTTTCAGGTTACAAGACACATTTTTACCCATCAAAACACAAATAGAGACCTAAAACAAGACAACAGTTAAAAAGGACAAAGGCAGAAGTTTTTCATCCTGCTTCAATTTTATATCCTCTTCACCTAGACGTGGGCCTTTGGCAACCAGGAACCTCGCTACAGTTTACCCACTTATTTTAGAGTATCTTGGCAGATCAACCCCAATTGCTTGCCCTCATCAGTACTCTTCTTTCTCTATTTCCCACAAATTCAGTATATTCAGAAGAAAAGTGTAGAGGTGCTACTGGAGATGAGGTCGTATAGTATGCAAAGAGCTCTTGGACTGGTAGTTAAATTTTGTTCGTCTACTTTTGATGAATTTTTGTAAGGACTACTTAAAATTACTCAGCGATATTTTTGCCTCCATATAATGTTTGATAAAGCTTAGGAAAGGCATATTTTTAAACCCGGGAAAATCACACAAGATAGTATGTTTTAGATATAATACATTTGACTGAAAGCTCTGCAGATCAACTTCTAACTTAAGATCTGAGGGTAAAATTGTATTAGCACTCATGTACATGAAAATATTAGCACTCATGTACATGAAAATTATCCAAGAAATCCACTTACCTTCTACATTAGTAAGGGTCAGAGTAATACTTAGGATAGAGTAAATGCTCAGAAAAAGAAGGAATGTTTACTATATAGAGGGATTGCATGTGTATATCAAGACTGACTGTAAAAATATAATCATGAGCCTATGATACATTTTTTCAAACAACTAAAAATGCAGCATCTTATTCATTAAGCAGAGGGAGAAGATTTTCTTCAATGTACTGCAGTAAACAGATGAAAAATTAGAAATCATCTACTTCACTAATACTCAAATGTATTTTATGGAGAAAATTCATAATACCCAAGGGCTTCTCCTTCCTCTGTCACATAGAATGAAGTTTTTTCTGTCCTATCTGAGGTCAAATCATTTATATTTTGCCAATTCTTATATCATGCAGTGAACTTCCCCAGAGCCTTGGTCTATGATATTATTTTTCTATCTCACTTTCTCTACATATCATTTACTCTTTAGTCTATATACGTTTAAATCTTCCCCATTGTACAAAGAAAGCTATATCTAGCTACTGTCCAATAACTTTTCTCTTTCTTTCTCATTTTAGCTTTACAATATGCATTCTACTCTCAACATCTTCACTTTTACACTGCCATTAGTTGTCAAATTTAGTGTATTCTGACTTTCATGCTTATGTCTTCATTGTTCAAGATAGTTGCATATATTTTGAAAATGTTTAGCATCTCTTAATCCTGTGAATTAAATTTCAGTAGTTATAATAATCTGAAAACATGTCATGTATTTCCAAACACCCCTTAATGGGATGGAATTATCCTGATTATAAATTACTGTTCTTTCAAAACTGTTCTTTTTAAGGTCCTCAGTGACACTCTAATTGTGAACACCAATAGAAGTTTCTTTGCATGCAAGACTTCCATGCTGCATTGTACACAATTAAACTCATTCTCCTTTTTAAAAACGTATATTTCCTTTGATTCTAAAGCAATGCATTCACCAATTTCTCTTTATACTTCTGTGATTTTTCTCTTTGCCCTTTGTTATTGATCTGCTGCTTAAGTATTAGTGTTACTCAGAGTTACATTCTTAATCCACAGCATGTAACACTCTACAGCAGAGGTTCTTAATACTTTTGGGCTTTTTTGAACATCTCTTTTAGAATCTGTCCCAAAACGGAAAGTGCGGATGGTAATATGTATGTCATACAAACATAGACAATTATATGTACATTTCAGAAAGCTTACAAATTATTTGAGACTCATTAATGGATTTTTGATTAAGAACCCCTAATCATCTATTCTCTTTAACTGGGTTCATTTTCATAACCCTCAGATTTATGTAATTTATCTCCATGTTCACTACAAAAGTCTCCCGACTGTCCCTGCCTCTAGTCTTGCCCCGACAAATGCATCCTCTATTTAGCTGTCAGAATTATTCATCTAATATGGGAATCTGATTGCAAAACCTAAAGTCCACATTAACTGCTTCCCATTATCCGTCTGTACCTAGCTCTTCTGCCTCATCTCTTGTTATCTCCTACATAGAAATACTTTTTATGGGGTGCTCGCAATGAACCAGACATTGCATTAATGATTTTACCTTACTTGTTTCAAAAATATTGAATCTTTTAAAAGATATTGCTAAGAAATTTGGAATTTTTAGTGGAAACTACAGTAATCTAGGAGCTTAAGCAAAATATGGAAGAAAAGTAATAGTGAAGGAAAAGATTTCCTGGGAATCATAGAATAAGATTAATAAACCATAGGGTTTAGTTTTTTTTAAATTTATATCCAGACATTTATGATATTTTAATTGAATATTTGAAAGTCATTAAAATGGGCTGAGTAAAAGAATAGTGATTGCAAGGTCTCAGGATAAAAGTGAAAGGTGGAACTGGCATTGGGGGGCAAGAGCAGAGCATACTTCATCTGTAGAGAATCTGGGTTAATTACCCACAGCTAAGGCAGCCCTTACGTAATTGTCATTTAATGAATGGTTTGACTTACCTCAAGTTAGCATAATGGTTAAAAATCAGTGAACTTCTCATTCTTCTCATCAGTATTGCATAGCTCAGATTAAGTTTACATTGTCCTGGAGAGGGTGTTATTTAATGTGAACTATGTATATTGAATCAATATTTAGGAGATGGGGCAATAAAGAGTAGTCAAAAGATATATTTGTATTTCCTCCAAATTTGTCTTTACATATAAATATTTTTAAAAGTTTTTAACTCAAATTAATAGTTCTTTTTGCCAAGTAATATATATATTTATTCTCTTGTCTTTCCATTGGCATCTAGGGAAGAATTTTTTTTTTTCTGAAAATTTTTGTCAATGGCTTCTTGAAAAGTAATAAAATCTGAAACTAAAGGTTTCAAAAATCCTATGTTCTCAAATTGTTTTCCATCTAAAAAAAATCAAGCAATTTGTTTTTAGCACTACTCATTTCATGATAAAAAGAACAGCATTGTATTTGCTAAAGGAAAAGTGGATTGCAAACAATTACTTATGACTTGCCCATGGCCATTTTTATACATTGCCTTGGGGGAGTAATTTAAAATAACCAATTTTACACTCTTCCTGTAAAAACATGCAGGCACTTTGATAAGATAAAACAGTAAAGATGCAGGTTTGTTTATAGTTAACCTTATATTTTGTTGTAATAGCAACACATATAGTTTTTGGTAACATATCTTTATTTTCTTTAAAATTTTCTTGAGGATTAATCTATGTAAGTCTTATCTGCAAAGTATAATGGGTTCATAAATTCTAGTTCACAGTCAATTTCACAGGGAACCATCTCTAGGTTTACTCAACCTCCTAGATGGTCTTGACAAGCTTCGGTTATTCTGTTATTTCTATTGTTTGGCAACAGACTGCTATTTTAGGATTAAGTGAAAATGCAGTATGAATGACTCACTGTGGAATCACTTTTTTAAATCAGCCTTTGAGTTGGTCACAGAAATAAAAGATAACGTTTTTAGTTAAATGTTTCACAAGTAGAAATTTAGAGACACACTTGCTTTACATATAACACAATTTCACATAAATTGCAGTTGATGGTGTAATTTTCTCCTGAAATATGGATCCTTTAAAATACCAATGACTCTTAACAATATTGGCTTTATTGCAGAAGTGGCACTGCATTTTTAAGTTATCTGATTAGTCAAAAGAATAAATGCATTTCAAGGGCACAACTGTTGAAAAACAGTGGCAATTACAAAATAATTGAAGCATGTCAGGATAACCTAGATAGCTGAAGAGGAGTATATGATAACCTTTATGTATACAGTATTTGGAATCAAGGAAGACAGAAGGTTATTGAGTGCCTTTTCATATGGTTGCTTGAACTTCAAGTCTTACTCAGAATATAGTGATCAATTGTGGTTGTGTTCCTACACCATAGCAGAGTCAGCCCACAAGTCAGTTAAAATCCATCAGCTGGGGACCTAGGCAATGAGGGATTAGGAAATGCCTAAGTGAACTTTGCAGCAAAGCAACCACGCAGAACAGTAAACATGGAAAAACAGCACATTGTGAACTTTTTGTTGTGATATCAAGATCACAGCTAAATCTCACTGCGTAACAATTAAACCACTTAAAAGAAACTTTGTTATTGTAACTTTGGTACACCAGAATATAAATTGGAATATTTTAAATAATGTATAAAAACTCAAATCAAAGTTAGTAAAGTGGTAGTCTATGAGCAGTCAGTCCACACAGTGTTTTACATTTAAAAAACTTTATATACTGCTTTGGGGGAAATTAGTAGACAACATTTGAGACTTGAGCATGAAAAAAACTGTTAAAGAGAGTACCCTGGGATTTTATAGTCTCAGGTAGGTAGTAAGCAGCGACTGTTTCTGTTATACAGAACATGGTTTCTCCAGTTTGCCCAAGTATCCACCACTCCCTGTTGTTCACTGACACTAAGCCCAACTATCAGTTGTCACTTAATGTAAATCTTGCAATGTTTTTTGGTTTATAACTAGCATTTATAATTATCATTGTTCATTGCATTGCCTCTGAAGACCTTGTGTTTATAATTCTGCTCTAAATAAAACTGATATGAAATTCTATGTCTAAAATGAGTTATCCTAGAAGTGTCTACTTACATGCCAGAAATCTAAAAGAACAATTAGGCACAGGATCTGAGAATTATATTGATTTAAGAAAAAAAGCTGAAAGTCAGTCACATGAGATTTAGCATCCAAGGGTCAGACCAAATAGTAGGGAAAGAGGAGGAATACATTTCAGATAGAGAGACAAAGCCAACTTTGGGAATATTATCACCTTAAGCAAGTTCTTACTTATGTCACCAAGAACAAGGCTCTTTGCTTCAGGGAAAAGGATGAGTGACTGTGTGTCTAAATGACTGTGCTTTTAAAATGGTTGGTAAAAGTGTTTGCCAGGCAGAAGCTAAGAATCTCATGTGATAGTGACTGTTCATTGTGGTAGGGGGCCAACCTCTCACTGACATTTTAGCATTAGTGATATTCTTACATTGTAATTGATTTTCTAGTGTTATTTTCATAGAAGAGAAAAATACAAAGTCATAACATTATAAAACATAATTTCAAAAATGAAACCTATCATCTAAAGCAAAAGCAAAGACCCTTTCTTTTGTGACTATCATACAAAATTATGATAATCTAGAATAAAATATAAAGAATAAAATGTATTAACAATAATGAATGATGCTGAAACTTTAGCTATAATGTGTTTTTCATATTTAAAGGAATATATCACTTGATAGAGAATCAATTAGAGAAACTGTCTCGTGTTCAGCTATATGATTTGAACAAAATTCTTCACACCTGGCTTAGTTCCACTTTTCTTATATAAAGTGTTATCATTGGAACACAAGATTCCTTAGACCAAGAGTGGACAAACTGTGGCCTGTGGACCAAATTTCATGAGTTGTTTCAATAAATAAAGTTTATTTAATGTATACATTTAAAAATATTTTATTGTATTTAAGGTATCCAACATGATGTTTTGATATACATATGCATAGTGAAGTGGTTACTACAGTCAAGTAAATTAATTTATCTATCATCTCACATGGTTACCTTTCTTTTCTTTTTTTTTTCGTTTTGTGGTGACAGTACCTAAAATCTACTCTCTTAGCAAATTTCCAGTACATAATGCAATATTAACTTTAATGCTTTTGCTATAGCTTCAATCTCTAAACTTATTCATCTGAGATAACTACATCTTTGTGCCCTTTGATCGATATTTCCCATTTTCCCCCACCCCACCTTTCTACTCTGTTTCTTATAGTTCTTTTTTTTTTTCTTTTTTGTTTTACTTTCCGTATGTGAAAGAGACTATGCTGTACTTTCCTTTGTCTGACTTACTTAGCATAATATTCTCCAGGTCATCCATTTTGTGGTAAATGGCAGAATCTCTTTCCTTTTTAAGGCTGTATAATGTTCCATTGTGTGTGTATGTATATATCTGCACATATGTATATGTGTGTGTGTGTGTGTGTGTGTATATATATATGTATATATCACTATTTCTTTACCCATTCATTTATCCATGGACACTGAAGTTATTTCCATATCTTAGCCATGGTGAACAATGTTGCAATAAACAGGAGTGCAGATATGTTTTGGGGGTGATTATTTTTTTCCTTTGGGTTTGTACACATAAGAGGCATACATGGGTCATACAGTAGCTCTATTTTTAATACTTTTTAGGAATCTCCATACTGTTTTCCACAATGGCTGCACCAGCTGCATTAGTCTGTTTTCACGCTGCTGATAAAGACATACCTGAGACTGGGTAATTCATAAAGGAAAAGAGGTTTAATGGGCTCACAGTTCCACATGACTGGGGAGGCCTCACAATCATGGCGGAAGGCAAAAGGCATGTCTTACATGACAGCAGGCAAAGAGAGAATGAGAACCAAGTGAAAGGGGATTCCCCTTATAAAACTATCAGATCTCATGAGACTTAGTAACACAAGAACAGTATGGGGAAAATCGCCCTATGATTCAATTCACTCCCACCAGGTCCCTCCTACAACAGGTGGGTATTATGGGAGCTACAATTCAAGATGATATTTGGGTGGGACACAGCCAAACCATATCATTCTGCACCTGGTCCCTCCCAAATCTCATGTTCTCACTTTCCAGAACCAATCATGCCTTCTCAAAAGTCCTCAAAGTCTCAACTCATTTCAATATTAACTCAAAAGCCCACAGTCCAAAGTCTCATCTGAGAGAAGGCAAGTCCCTTCTGCCTGAGTCTGTGAATTCAAAAGCAAGTTAGTTATGTCCTAGATACAATGGGGGTACAGGCATTGTATGAATACACTCATTTCAAATGGGAGAAATTGACCAAAATGAAGGGGCTAAAGGCCCCCGTGCAAGTCCAAAATACAGTGGGGGAGTGAAATCTTAAAGCAATGATCTCCTTTGACTACATGTCTCACATCCAGGTCATGCTGATGCAAGAGGTGTGTTCCCATGGTCTTGGGAAGCTCTGCCTCTGCAGCTTTGCAGGGTAGTCTTCCTCCTGGCTGCTTTCACAGGCTGGCATTGAGTGTATGTGGCTTTTCCAGGTATACAGTGCAAGCTGTTGCTAGATCTATCATTCTAGGGTATGTTCGATGGTGGCCCTCTTCTCACAGCTCCACTAGGAAGTGCTCCTGTGGGGACCTCAACACCACATTTCCCTTCCACAATGCCCTAAGCAGAGCTTCTCCATGAGGGCCCCATCCCTGCAGAAAGCTTCTGCCTGGATACCCAAGCATTTCCATACATCCTCTGAAATCTAGGCAGAGGTTCCCAAACCTCAATTCTTGACTTCTATGCACCTACAGGCTCAACACCACGTAGAAGCTGCCAAGACATGGGGCTTGCACCCTCTGAAGTCACTGTCAGAGCTGTACCTTGGCCTCTTTTAGCTATGGCTAGAGCAGTGGGGACCCAGGGCACCAAGTTCCTAGGCTGCACACAGCAGGAAGTCCCTGGTCCCAGCTCACAAAACCATTTTTTCCTTCTAGGCCTCTGGGTCTGTAATAAGAAGGACTGCCAAAAAGGTCTCTGACAAGCCCTGAACACATTTTCTTCATTATCTTGGCAATTAACATTTGACTCCTCATTACTTATGCAAATTTATGCAGCCAGCTTGAATTTCTTCTCAGAAAATGGGATTTTTCATTTCTATTGCGTCATCAGGCTGTAGGTTTTCCAAACTTTTATGCTCTGTTCCCTTTTAAAATTGAATGCTTTTAACAGCACCCAAGTCACCTCTTGAATGCTTTGCTGCTTAGAAATTTCTCTCCCCAGAGACCCTAAATCATCTCCCTCAAGTTCAAAGTTCTGCAAATCTCTAGGCCAGAGGCGAAATGCTGCCAGTCTCTTTGCTAAAATATAGCAAGAGTCACCTTTACTCCAGTTCCAAACAAGTTTCTCATCTCCCTCTGAGACTACCTCAGTCTGCATTTCATTACCCATATCACTATCAACATTTTGGTCAAAGCCATTTAATAAGTCTCTAGGAAGCTCAAAACTTTCCAACATTTTCCTATCTTATTCTGAACCCTCCAAAATATTGCAACCTCTATTACCCATTTTCAAAATCGCTTCCATATTTTCAGATATCTTTATGGCAGTGCCTCACTCTACTGGTACCAACTTACTGTCTTGGTCCATTTTCATGATGCTGATAAATACATACCTGAGACTGGATAATTTATAAAGGAAAAGAGATTTAATGGACTCACAGTTCCACTTGCTGGAGAGGCCTCACAATCATGGCAAAAGGCAAAAGACACATTTTACATGACAGCAGGCAAAGAGAGAATGAGAGCCAAGTGAAAGGGGTTTCCCCTTACAAAACCATCAGATCTCATGAGACTTACTACCACGAGAACAGTATGGGGAAAGCTGCCTCCATGATTCAATTATCTCCCACTGGGTCCCTCCCACATCACATGGGAATTATAAGACCTACAATTCAAGATGAGATTTGGGTGAGGACACAACCAAACCATATCACCAATCTGTATTCCCACTAAAAATCTAGAAAGGCTTCTGTTCTCCACACACTCACTAACATTTGTTATCTCTTGTCCTTTTAATAACAGTCATCCTTATTTAAAAATAAAAATCCCATTTGTATATGCATTGCCTATGGCTGCTTTGTGTTATGACAGAGTTGAATAGTTCCAAAGACCATATGGTCTGAAAAGACAAAAATATTTACTATGTGGCCCTTTATGGGAAAACACTGTTGACTCATACCTTATATCCTCAACTAATTTTTATGAGCAAATTAGATCAAAGCAACCCATGTTGATCTGATTTAAAACTATTTGGATCTGTGTTATGATATATGATTTCTGGGCTTGATGCTGGAATTTATGGGAATTTCATAAAATCCATTAGAAGGGAAGAGAATAAGAAACCTGATAGTTTTTAAACATATTACACTCAGTGGTGTAATGAAAATGATAATGCTATGTTTTATGTTTCTACTGAGCATCTTTCAGGAAACAGCAACATAATGGTTGATAGGTTTCTATGGAGACAGATTTATTTTTAAATCAGCCTAAAACCATAGAAAAACCCTCATCAGTATATTTTGTTTCTTTCCACACACTCAGGCTTCAACCATGGTAGCTGCCTGCAGGTGATTAAATGTAATCCATTAAAGGAATGGTTTTCAAACTTCAGCTGCATCAGAGTCACCAGAGGGCTTGTAGCGAGACAGGTTACTGGTCTCCATCTTTAGAATTTCTGATTCAGTGGGGCTGGGAGAGGCAAGAATATGCATTTCTATTAAGTTCCCAGGAAGGAATGATGTGGGTACTTGGTCAAGGAACCGCGCTTTGAGGACCACAACCTTAAAGTATTTACTCAGCGATGAAAAAGCAAGTGGTGTCCTACATGACATCTTCATGTGTACATTGTGTTATGAGAATGACTTAGATGACAGATTAATCATTTAAGCAAAATAAGTAAGCTTTAAATATACTCTTCCATGAATTCATCAAATCAATTAAAATCTCAGAATTATCATAATTAAATAGAGGATGGAGATGAATTATTGCCTCCCTTACAAGGTTATTTGGAAGTATTTTTGATTACTTAGTAATGTGAAAAAATTACTATTAAATTATAAGATATTTATAAAAGTTTTAAGATTGGCAAGTTTATAGAGATTCAGTTCATCAAAATACACTGGGCGATTTCACTGATTTCTATCCAGAATGCTTACTTCATCTTATCCTCAATATATTTTGAATGAACAGGTGCTATTTATATTGTTAGAACCTATATAACAATAGGTTATATTGTTCCACAATTCAGAACACATTCCAACATAGAAATTATAAACCATTCATTGAAAATGAGACGATGTACTAGACACCTTAAACGTAAAACATATATTTCTCATTTACTTCTCTCCATATCTCCTCTTTACTTGTCTTCTCCCTGTTTTCTGCTATGGGAGACTGACATACATGTGTTGCAACAGGCTTCTATGACCTCTGGCCTACTGTTAGGTTCAGCCAGTTGGAACCCCAACGGGAAACCAGAGGATGAGAAGAGAATGGAAAGTAAGGGAAGGATATCTATTTTCCTGATTCTTCCCTGTGAAATTCCCTTATAATGTCTATGTTTCATCAGTGTCACTGTTCCTCTCATAGTAGCCTGCTCTACAGAACTTCCACTCCTTCCACTAACCTCGGCTCCCTCCTTCCTTCAGACTTGGTGAAGGTACAGCTTGATGCTGCTAGCTTCACATGGGGATTCATTTGTACTGCCCATATGCACTACTCTAATCTTCATAAGCAGCCCTTTTGTAAATAAGCTCTCTTTAAATTATTGCAAGTTCAATGGAATTTGTTACGATCCTTGCTAATAAAAGCATCCTTGTAATGATTTAATTAAGGAACTATTTCTTCACTTAACAGATGAGAAAACAAAGACTCTAAGAGATGTGGCAGTGTCTAGATTCAAAATCAGTCTCAATTCTCAAAAGTACAGTTTTTCTGCTGTCAAAGGTTCTCAAGCATGGGCAAATATAAGATTACTTGGGGACTTTGTAAAACATGTTGATTAGTAAGCTTCATCCTCAAAAATTCTGATTACAAGATATATTACAAGTTTTAAAAATCTGTATTTTAAAAATAGCCCAGGTTTTTCTTAAAATAATAATATTAATATTAATTCTTATAACATTATTATAATAATTATGTAATCATACTAATACAGGTCTTCGTTAACTTGCAATGGTTTGACTTACAATTTTTCAACTTTACCATAGGTATGAACATGATAAACATTCTGTAGAAACTATACTTCCAGTACCCATACAACCATTGTGTTTTATACTTTCAGTACAGTATTAAATACATTGCATGAGATATTTACACTTTATTATAAAATAGGCTTTTTTAGATCATTTTTTACTAACTGCAGTCTAATGTAACTGTTCTGAGTCTGTTTGATATAGGTTAGGCTAAGCTATGATGTTCTGCGTGTTTGGTGTTTTAAACACTTTCTACTTAATATTTTCAACTTGTAATGGGTTTATTGGGACATAACCTCATTATAAGCTGAGGAGCATCTGTATATTATTATATATTAACATATAAATCAATATATTAATATAGTAAAATTACAATTATGTCAATAAAAGTTTCTTTATAAATACCGTTGCTCATTAACAATTGTTATCTTCCCTATTAGTTATCTTCATAACAATTGTAATGAAAAATGTAGTATTTTTATTCTCCTTTTACAGATGAAGAAACTAATGAATCAAGAACTTAAGTAACTTGGCCGGGCGCGGTGGCTCAAGCCTGTAATCCCAGCACTTTGGGAGGCCGAGACGGGCGGATCACGAGGTCAGGAGATCGAGACCATCCCGGCTAACACAGTGAAACCCCGTCTCTACTAAAAAAATACAAAAAACTAGCCGGGCGCGGTGGCGGGCGCCTGTAGTCCCAACTACTCGGGAGGCTGAGGCAGGAGAATGGCGTGAACCCGGGAGGCGGAGCTTGCAGTGAGCTGAGATCCGGCCATTGCACTCCAGCCTGGGCGACAGAGCGAGACTCCGTCTCAAAAAAAAAAAAAAAAAAAAAAAAAAAAAGAACTTAAGTAACTTAACTGAGATTATATACTTTAGTTCAGCAGCGCAGGTATCTGATTACAGAACACATACTCTTGAATCCTGCACTGTGCAGCGGGCCTCTGGATGATTCTTGGTGAGCTGCAGCAAACTATGATTAGGTCCCCAATTTACTGCCTCAATTTTCTCACCTTACCTTACGTCTCCACTTACTCATTAAAGGGCATGATTCTACCACGATTGTGGCCCTAATTTTAAATTTATCTTCTCATGTGAAGGGCTGTGAAATGAATAATTTAACCTGTTTTTATTTCTTTATTCATTAGTTTTAATAGACATAGCTGTATCCCTTCTGAGCATTTTGGAATTAAAAATGATGACCATAAGCAACTAAGCTAGTTTTTAAAAAAGTTTCTGGATTTAGTAGTTGTGCACAAATATGTGTCCAGTAGAAAACGCACAGGTGTTCTTTCAACTAGTTATATACAAATAATCTCAGCTAATTTTCCTCAGTTTTTAAACATCATATTAAACGTTTAGAACATTGCCTACAGGTGATAATCACAATTTTATTATATAGTATTTTCTTAGAATTCCAGAATACCATTCTCCAATAAAATTGTGCTGATGAAAACAATCTGTCTGCACTACCTAACACAATAGTCACTAGCCACATACGTCTATAGAGCATGTGAAATATGGCTTGTAAAAGTGAAAAAATATTTGTAATGCTATTTTAATTCAATTAATTTAAATTTAAATAGTCTATTGAGTGGTGGCCATCTTATTGGACAAAACAGTTCAGTAAAGCACCTTAAAGAGCATTATTTTGTCACTGCTTCTTTATTTGACATATTTTAAGAATATTTTAAATCTGTGTTCTTCTTAAACTTGCAAGTGGTTAAGATATTTAAGCCATTAAAAAGATTCTGCTCTTCTTAAGTTCCCTTTTATTGCTATTTTAATTTAACCCACTCTATCAAAAAATATAGTTGCATTTACGTATTTTGAATCTAATGACTTATTCCTTTTGTTCCTGTGTTATATTTTTCATGACTACAATTTTTTCACCTTGGAACTTACCTCTCTGTAGCTGTGATGGATGTTGTCAGAGTACTTGCAATGTTTAGACAGTTCCTCATGAATGACATTTACGTGTAAGAATGCAATCCAGTGTGTCTTCTATAAATCTTTAATCAAGTGTATAACTTGTTGTGGGATTTTAATAAACTTGTAAACATAGGAAATTTAAAGCCATCATCTCACACTGTTTTAATCCATAAAACATAGAAAATTGGTTGTTATTTTATCCATCTGCAGCAAGATGAAGTAATTTTAACAAGCCTTGGAATAAATACATTGAATATGATACACATTTGTCAGTTGAGTCTGACATCCTACTTCATGAATATAAAAGGTCCTATTTATCATGCAGTGATAGTCACACACATTATATTTATGATGTCTATACAGGAATAAGTTATTTTCTGAAACTTTGTTATGTCACTACATAGGAATTCTCTAAAACAAAGAAATTATAATCATGTTAAGCATATAAGCAGAATGTAACTACTTCAAATTTGCCTTTAATTTTATATTAATCTATATGTTGGCTGGGTTATGATTTTAATTTGTTGATTTTTTATTGTGTTCTTGTAATTGGTTACATCTGGAAGAAGGAAAGATTAATTCTGTCCTGCTTGTAAATATCTACATTAAAAATATATTTAGAAATATATGACTTCAATTTATCAAGCTGAACAAAAAAACAAAATTAAAGCAGTTGACTTATCTAACAGATATGAAAGGAGATTTTTATTTTAAGAGACAGTGTTACTTCTACATTCGCCATAAAAGAGAATATTCAAGGAAGAGTAACAGAGAGAGAGAGAGATCATTAAAAGAAATTTAGAGATCATTAAATTTTTGACTTAAATGGTGTCTCATTCCTAAAAGTCACCTCTCCTACATTTCCAGTAAAATACCTATTAAAACACATTCTAAAAGAGAAAAAGCTTACATGATGAATAGTTGGACTGTCAGTCTACCTATTTACAGGAACACAAAGATCTTTTTACCACCTGCATGGCCAATGAAAGTAGACTGAAATATCCAATCACAGGAACTCTCACAACAACCTTATAAGGTAGCTACTGATTATATCCCCATTTTATAGGTGGAAAAATGAGCCCAGAGTCATATGCCCATAATTCTATAGGGAGTAAGGGGAAGAGTCAAGATTTGAACCTAGTCCTGCTCATTATTTCATGCTCTTAACTATCATTATATTATCAACTCATAGTCTCTACCTTGTGAGACACTAATAAGATGAGAAAGATTTGTAACCATTTAGATGCCAGGAAGTAACTGTTTCTGCATTAGAATCATGTAAAGGGACATAAAAGAAAAAAAGTTGCTAATTCTATAAAAGATGGGAAAAATATAAGACAGATACTGTTGTTTTAGCCTTAGTAATTGACTATTGTCAATACCTTCTCAGCACAACCCATGGTCCCTGGCAGATGTTAACTATTTGATAATTACATGATTGAATAAATGAACCAATTTTATGATCAATGAATTGATCAATCAGTGAATGAGAGACTTTACAGAAAATCATAACCAGAATGTTGAAGGAATCTTGAAGTGTTATATGGAAACTATAAATGTTAGACTTGAAAGACAAATATACCTTCTAACAAGTAAAAATCCTTCAAATAATTGAAGACAGTAGATTTGTTCTGTGTAGCTCCAGAGAGAAAAATTAGGACAAATTAGTAAAAATTACAACCCAGCAGAGTCTAACAGAAAATAAGAAAGTATTAGATGAGAGTTGTTTCAATTTTAATTTTAATTTATAAAATGTAAAAAAAAAAAAAAAAGTGTAGTAAAGACCATTTTTCAAATTACATGTCAGACTATCAGTATGTAACCTATTAATATATTATTGAGATTTTAAAGTAAGGATTATTTTATTTGACCAACTCAGAGATAAAACTGACCAGTTTTATGTTTTAAGCTTCATTTGCCTCTGAAGTGCTTGGCAATATATACTTTTTTCACTCTTATGTTTAAAAGGGAGTTTACTAATGGCCAAAGTTTGTTTTTCATTTCTTTTGAAAGACCATCCTCCTCATAGGGCTCAATACTCAAATTGAAGCAACATTGGTAACATATAGAATTATGAGTATCTCTATCTTCAAAACATTTTCACTATACACATGATAATTATGCATATGATTGCATTTCAGCACTGTAGGTTTTGAATCTGAAGTTGTATTTAAAGTAAGGAGACTCACTTTCCACCATATCCTCCTACTCTAAACCACACCAAATTAAATTCTTCTAATTAGGAATTGGTGAGAGTAAGACAATAGCTCCTTAATTCCCATCTATTTACTTACCTTATTGTGAAAAATGGTGCAGCATTATTTAATGACTTATTCAGCCATGCATAGGAAACCTGGTTTGCTAAGTGGAAAAGATAGAACTAAATAACTCAAGCCACTAAAAGGTGTACGTTTCATTGTTGATCAGCCAGGGAAACCTGTATATAAATTTAAATAAATCATGGTTCTTAAGCTAAACTGAGTTTTGGAAGTTTCTCTCTGAATGAGGAACTATTGCATCAGTAGTCTCAGGGATCACAAATAAAATAAGAAGAGATCTGTCTAGCTTTGTGAAGAATGGAAAACTTTGAAATGAGGAAGAAGCCTTTCATAGAAAATATATTCTTCTTAGGAAGGAGGCAAAACATACCAGCCCTTCCCTTACTTTCCCCCAATCAAATGAAGTCTCTCTGTGGTGAGCTGCCTAGAGCTGAGGGAGGGGTGACCCAAGTACTTTTGTGGCCTTCATCACTGGAACTGTGCTAGTTTGTCTCTGAAGCCAGCCCAGCACTGGGTTTCATCTAAGGCTCTTGGTAAGCACTGTCTGGCTACTGCCTATCTTTGCTCAACACCCTAGGGTTCTACAATCAGCAGGTGGTGAACCCATCCATCCTTCAACGAAGTAGTTTCCCTAGCCCTAGGCAGGTTCAGAGATGCTGTCTGGGAACCAGGGTCTAGAACTGGAAACCTTAGAAATCTACCTGGTGCTCTATTTTACTGCAACTGTATTGGTACCTAAGACACAAGATAAAGTTCTGCCCACATTTCCCTCCTTTTTCATAAGAAATGGAGTCTCTCCCCACGGCCACCACTGCCCTAGGCCCACGGCAAATACTGCCAAGCTACTGCTAATGGTCACTCAAGGCCCATGGCCTCTTCAGTCAGCTTGTGGTAAATGTTGCCAGGCCTAGGACTCTCCTTTCAGGGCAGTAGACTCCCTGCTGGCCCAGAGCAGGTTCAGAAATGCCATCCAATAGCCAAGACCTGGAATTGGGGACCCCAAGAAACTGCTTGATGCTCTACCCCACTGTGGCTGAGCTGGTATCTAAGCTTCAAGACAACGTCCCCTTTACTCTTCCCTCTCCTTTACTCAAGGAGGAGTCCCTCTCTGTAGCCACCACAGCTTGGAATATTCTGGATCATATCTGAAGCCAGCACATCTCTGAGTCTCACCCAAGGCCCAAGGTGAGTACTTCCTGACTACACCTGCTGCTTATTTAGGATCAAAGACTCTTTAGTTAGCGGGTGAAGAATTCTTCCAGGACCAGGTCCTTCCTCTCAAGGCAGCAGGTTCCCTCCTAACCCAGAATGTCTAGAAATGTCATCCAAGAGCTGGTGCCTGGAATGAAGGCTTCAGGATTGTGTCCAGTGCTGTATCCTACTTTGGATGAGTTGGTAACCAAGTCATAAGACAAAGTCCTCTTTACTCTTCCCTCTCCTCTCTTCAAATGGAAAGAAGAAGTTTCTTTTGAAGCTGTTGACTGTGCTGCTGGGGCTGGGGATGGGTGGTGCAAGCACTACCTTGGCTGCCCTGGCTGGTATCTCACTAGGTTGTTTGCCCCCCAAGTTCACTGGCTCTAAGCCCAACATAGCATCAAGACTTGCCCAGAAGTTTCAGTGCTGGTGGCATAGACTACCTTTCAAGTTCACTGAAGACCCTAGGGCACTTTAGCCAAGGATGGCAAGGCTTACTGAAACTAAGGTTCTGACAACTAGAATGGACATTTCCCCTCTGGGGGTCTAAATCCCCCCACTATGGAAGCCAGCTGAGTTCTCAGCATTGCTTCCTGCTGTGACAAGGCAGCATTAAGTTCCAATACAGAGTTTCATAATCACTGCCCTCTTCCTCTCCCTAGCACACAGATTTTCTTTCCCTGCCACACAGTTGCTGTTGCCGCCAGGGTTTTGGGAGGCATGGCATGGGCAATTCAAGACTGGCTCTCTTACCCTCTTCAGGGCCTCTTTCAGTGATATGAAGTTAAAACCTTATTAATAAGTGGGTAAAGGACATGAACATTTTTCAAGAAAAGAAAAACAAGTGACCAAGAAACATATGAAAAAAAATGTTCAATACCCCTAATTATCAGAGAAATGCAAATTAAAATCACAATGTGATATAACCTTACACCAGTCAGAAGATCTATTATTAACAACTCAAAATAATAACAAATGTTGGCAAGGATTCAAGGAAAAAGGAACAGTTATACATGGCTGGTGTGAAGGTAAATTTGTGCAACCTCAATGGAAGACAGTATGGAGATTTATAAAGGAAATTAAAAATTGAACTACCATTCAGTTCAGCAATCCCAGTACTAAGTATCTACCCAAAGGAAAAGAAATCATGTAAAATGGATACCTGCACTTGTGTATTTATCATATTATTATTTACAATAGCAAAGAAATGGAATCAACCTAAGTGTCCATCAACAGATGATTAGATAAATGTGGTGTGTGGGTGTGGTGTGGGTGTGTGTGTGTGTGTGTGTGTAGGATAGTTCAGAAAAGGTTTCATGATAGAGCTGATTCTTAAATTGAGCAAGTTCCTATTAAATTAAGTAGAGGACATTCCAGGAAAAGTGAAATACGTTAATAAGACGCAAAACAGGTTTGCATGATAAGAATCTCTACATGTTTTTGTGAGCCCACAGCACCTGGTTTAAAGTGATGTCTGTTAATGGGAGCTGTCAGAGAGTGGTTTTTGGAAATAGGATCACACAAGAACCATGTATCCATCTCAAAAACACCTTGGACTTTATCTTACAGGCATTACAGAACTATGAGCAACTTCTCTCTTGTAGGAAGTTATAAATTTCTTGAAATTGGTACTCAGGATTGAGGTTCTAAGTACACATTTACTACATGATACTTGAAGCCAAGGAGATGAACAAGCTCACTCTTAGGCAAAAGTAGGAGGCTATGCTCAGACCTCCGGGGGTACTGATATTTAGAGTCCCCATGTCTTTACAAAGCTGTCAAGTAAGATGAGAGCAGAAAAGTGTCCATCAGATTTAGCAATTTTGAAGTTACTTGTAACCTTTGCCAAAGCAGTTTAAACATATACAGTGAAAAGGGCAAGTACAAGAGGAGAAAAAAATCAGTGAATTAGTGTGATAGGATTTTATCTATTCTGCATGTTACCAAGTTTCAAAAGAGCAGTTGTTTTACAGGGAATATATCTCATTTGTTTGTGTTTTAATTGATAAATGTAAATGTGTCAACAAAACAGTACATAACAACAAAAGGAGCAATATTCATAAATGTCCACAGGCCCCAGACTGCCTGATGTCAAATAGCACTGTAGGATTTCCATACCTGAATAGAATCATGTCAAATGCATCTCATCGAGTGACACTATCAGTGATAAGGTTCAAATATTCTCATATTTATGGCCTAATGCTCTCTGAAAAATTAAACACAACTTTGAACAAATGTGATTTGCTGAGTGGTGTAAATTATTTAAAAAATTATGAATCTCAGTATATCTAAGATATTCAGAGGCTGGCTATACCATTTAAAAAACAGTAGGTGGGATTAAAGGGTGCAGGATACATTTTGTGTCATGTTTTATAAAACCTTTTTAGTTCAACCATTGTGGAAGACAGTGTGGTGATTCCTCAAGGATCTAGAAAAAGAAATACCATTTGACCCAGCAATCCCATTACTGGGCATATACCCAAAGGATTATAAATCATTCTATGATAAAAACACATGCACACGTATGTTTATTGTGGCACTGTTCACAATAGCAAAGACTTGGAACTAACCCAAATGTCCATCAATGATAGACTGGATAAAGAAAATGTGGCACATATATACCATGGAGTACTATGCAGCCATAAAAAAGGATGAGTTCATATCCTTTGTAGGGACATGGATGAAGCTGGAAACCATCATTCTCAGCAAACTATCATAAGGACAGAAAACCAAACACCGCATGTTCTCACTCATAGGTGGGAGTTGAACTATGAGAACGTGGACACAGGGTGGGGAACATCACACACTGGGGCCAGTCAGGGGTTGGGGGGCTAGGGGAGGGATAGCATTAGGAGAAATATCTAATATAAATGGGGAGTTGATGGGTGCAGCAAACCAACATGGCACATGTATACCTATGTAACAAATCTGCACGTTGTGCACATGTACCCTGGAACTTAAAGTATAATTAAAAAAAAAAAAGTAAAAAAGTAAATAAATAAATAAAATTTTTAAAATGTAAAAAATAAAACATTTTTAAAAGAAAATTAGAGTTTATTCTGAAATGCTCTGATGATGTTTATGAAACTGGCCTTGTTTAAAACTGGCCTCCACTCACCCAAGTGGACACTGGTTAAAATGGGGCTGTAGTGCTGCAGCTGTCCACTTTCAGGTGGTGTCTGCATATTATGCAGAGCCATGGTATGCAGACACCACTCATAAACTACACCCTAGTCTTCTCTTCCTATATCAACTGATCACAGGGAACTTCTCAGGAGGCCATCAGTGCAGGCTGAGGGGGAAAAAGCGGGGTAGCAGTAGTGGGAACTATGGGCATTTGAACCACTTCCTCATGAAACCCACTTATTTCCTCAGGACCTGCTCAAGCCTGATCACATATTTACCACTTCCCTTTGATGATGGAATGGAATTCTGCTGCACAAGCCCAACTTTATGGTTAGATGGGTCAGAAAGCACCCAGTTCATGGTAGGCAATTCAGGTCACATGGTGAATTGATGACCCATAGTCAAACATTCAGTTTCTATCAAAGCCCGATAACAAGCCAAGAACTGTCTGTCAAAAGGAGGGTGGTTATCTGCAGAAGATGCAGGGCCCTCCTCCAAATCCTAGAGACTTGCTGTGATCCATCTATGGGGACCTGCCAAAGCCTCCAAATAGCATCCCTATCTGTCACTGACACCTCAAGCACCATTGGATCTGCTGGATCATATGGCCCAAGTGGCAGAGCGGCTTGCACAGCAGCCTAGACCTGTTTCAGAGCCTTCTGTTCTGGACCTGACTCAAAACTGGCATCCTTTCGGGTCACTAGATAAATGGGCCAGAGTAACACACCCAAATGAAGAATATGTTGCCTCCAAAATCCAAATAGGCCCACTAGGTGTTGTGCCTCTTTCTTGGTTGTAGGAAGGGCCAAATGCAGGAACTTATCCTTTGCCTTAGAAGAAATGTCTTCACAGGCCCCTCATCACTGGACCCCTAGACATTTTACTGAGGTAGAAGGCCCCTGAATTTTAGTCAGATTTATTTCCCATCCCCTGGCACACAAACGTCTCATTGATAACTCCAGTGTGTTTGCTACTTTTTGCTCACTAGATCCAATCAGCATAATGTAATCAATGTAACGGACCCACGTGATATCTTGTAGAAGGGAAAAGTGATCAAGATCTCTGCAAACAAGATTCTGGCACAAAGCTGAAGAGTTGATATACCCCTGAGGCAGGACAGTGAAGGTATACTGCTGGAGGCAGATTACTTCGGGTTAGCCTTATGGACAGGAATGGAGAAAAAAGCATTTGCCAAATCAATGGCTGCGTGCTAGATACCAGGAGATGTGTTAATTTGCTCAAGTAATGAAACCACATCTGGTACAGCAGCTTCACTTGGAGTCACCACTTGGTTAAGCTTGTTATAATGTACTGTCATTATCCAACATCCATCTGTCTTGTGAACAGGCCAAATAGGAGAGTTGAACAGGGATGTGTGGGGAATCACCACCCCTGAGTCACTCAAGTCCTTGATGGTGGCACTAATCTTTGCAATCGCTCCAGGGATGCAATATTGTTTTTGATTTACTACTTTTTCTAAGTAGAGGTAGCTCGGAAGCTTCCATTTAGCCTTTCCCACCATAATGGCTCTCATCCTACCAGTCAGGGAGCCAATGTGGGGATTCTGCCAGCTGCTAAGTATGTCTATGCCAATTACACATTCTGGCACTGGGGAAATGACCACAGAATAAGTTCAGGGACCCACTGGACCCACTAAGTAGTATCTGAGCTAAAACTCCATTAATTAGCTGACCTCTGTAAGCCCCTGCTTTAACTGGAGGACCACAATGACATTTTGGTCCCCTAGAATGAGCATCAACTCAGATCTAGTGTACAGTAATCCCCGGAAAGTCTGAACATTCCTCTTTCCCCAATGCACAGTTACTCTGATAAAAGGTTGGAGGTCTTGTTGGGGAAGAATGGGAAAAAGGTTAACATCATAATTTGTTGGTAATGTAGTGGAGTCCTTCCTCGAGTGGACCTGGCCTTCCCTTTATTCAAGGGGTTCTGGGTCTATACACTGGTTCAAGTCCTAAATTGATTGAGGGGTCATGATTCTCTATTTTTATAATTTAAATTATTCATTTGTCCACTCGACCTGGAAGTTTTCTACTTCTACAAATTAAGTAAGAATGTAGTAGGCTTCCTATCAATTTCACTTCTAGGAATACCGTGATTAATTAGCCAATGCCAGAGCTCTACCTGAGTCAGACTATTCTGATTGCTGCTTTGCCTCTGCTGTCCATTACGGTAGCTATGACCACCTTGCCTTTGACAGTTGAATGCCGCCACTTGACCCCTGCCACCTCGGGATCCAATTATCCCCATTGCCTTTAACTTTTCTAATTGTGTGACTGTGGTTCCACTGTAAGATCTGTCATACAGAGAAGAGCAATCACAGAGCTCTTCAAGGATGCAGATGCTCACCTCACAAATCTATTTCACAAAGTTTTGGTGAAAGGTATGTTTTCTAGACCCTTCCAACTGGGATGAGTAGATCTAAAGTGGCTAATTCACTCTAACATCCCTATCTTCCTAAGCCTTTGGATCTCTTCCTCTACATTAAACCAAGGGAGATCACGCATTTCAGCTCATTCACAGTGGGCCACCTTTTTATTCCTATTTCAGCTAACCAAGCAAATAAACTATTAGAACCCTTTTTAACTCCACGAGCTGCAACATTAAATCCAGAATCCCTGCTTACTGGGCCCAAATCAATAAATTCAGCCTGATCCAACTTTGTGTTTCTTCCACCATTATTCCAAACCCTTAATATCCATTCCGATGCCTGTTCTCCAGATTTCTGCTTACCTATATTAGAAAACTCAAGCAGTTATTTTGGGGAGTAGTGCACTGCCTTGTGGGTCACACTCTGAACTTCACCTCTTGAGGCCTGCCAGGACTTTGGTTATAGGTCTAGAAGCAAACAGGAGTGTTGGGGTTAGTTACTGAGGAGAATCAGCATTGTCTTGCCTGGCAACTGCCTCAAGAGAGGCCATCACTGTTGTCTCAAACAATGTATGGTTAATCACCTCAGTCAAAGGTGGCAAGACTGATGGCAGTGTAGGTGGAGGAGGGAATGTTGCCACCACTGGGGATGGGGAGGCTGTTTCCTCTGGCAAGAAAGGCTTATCAGAGTTTACAAGCTTAGTGTCCCCAGCTTCATCAGGGTCCTCCCACATGTCCCCATTCCAAGTTGCAGGGTCTCATTCTTTTCTAATCATTTCCCTTACTTTATCAGTAGACAGGTGGTGAGGCTGAGCATACACCTTTTGTTGAAGGTCAGCCACTCGCATGAAGAGCTTGTGTCTGATTTCCCACATTTTCAGCCCTTTGTGTACAGGAGATAAAATTCTCACTCAGGACAATCTTAGATGTGAGGCTTAGTGTGTGCTTCTGGAACCACGAGTTAGAATTCCTGAGCTACCTATTTTCTTTAATCACTTTGTCCAGTGAACTTAGGAGCAACCAATCAACTTCACTATATTCCTTGGTTACCACATATGGTTGAAGGTATTATGTATAGAGTCACTAAATTTCTTGACTCTCAAGAGCAGTGAATCAGGAACATCAAGTCCATTTATTTTGCATAACCCTCTAAACAGTTTATGCCAAGTTCTATTAGTGTTCTCCCTACTTGTAGAAGTAGAGTCCTTAGCATTCTGGGGTCTAATCATATTTAGCAGCCAACTCCAGTAACCCCAAAACCAACTAAAGAAATCCATCTTTAAATACTGTTCCTCTAAAACCACTTCTGGTACCAAAATCTGTATTAGTGTTCTCTAGAAGTAGAAAACCAATAGGATAGATGCATCTATGAAGAGAAGTTTAAGGAGTATTCAGTCACATGACCACAAGGTAAAATTCCCTAATAGGTCATCTGTCTGGAAGCTGGAAGCCAGTCTGAGTCCCAAAACCTCAAAAGTAGGGAAGCTGACAGGTCAGCCTTCAGTTTGTGACCGAAGGCCACATAGCCCCTGGAAAATTACTGGGGTAAGCCAAAGAGTCCAAAAGCTGGAGAACTTAGAGTCTGGCATTCAGTGGCAGGAAGCATCCAGCACAGAAGAAAGATGAACGCTGGAAGACTCAGCCAGTCTGCTTTCTACATTCTTCTGCCTGCTTTTATCTTAGCCATGCTGGCAGCTGATTAGATGGTACCCACCCAGATTGAGGGTAGGTCTTCCTCTCCTAGTCCACTGACTCAAATACTAATCTCCTTTAGTGACACACCCAGAAACAATATTTTGTATCTTTCATTTCATTAACTATCACACTGGTATTTTAAGAAACATTGAAAGTAAAGAGTAAGGAAAATGTTACATAAAGTAATCCACAGATTCAGTGGAATTCCTAACAAAACATCAGTGACATTCTCCTTAGCAATAAAAAAAAGAAAAAAGTTCCCAAGTTTGTATGAAGCCAGAAAGACTCCAAATAGCCAAAGCAATCTTGAGCAAATAGAACAAACATGTAGGCATCACACTACCTGGCTTCAAAATATATTGCAAACTTACAGGAACTAAAACAGCATGACATTTGCATAAAATCATACACATAGACAAATGGAACAGAACAGAGAACATAGAAATAAGTCCACAAATTGATAGTCAAGTCATTTTGACAAAGACACCATTAACATACATTGGGTAAAGGACTTTCTCTTCAATAAATGGTACTTGGAAAACTGGATAGTCATATGCAGAAGAAAGAAACTATACCCCTATCTCTCACCACATACAAAAATTGAGTCAAGGCCAGATGCGGTGGCTCACGCCTGTAATCCCAACACTTTGGGAGGCCAAGGCAGGCAGACCACTTGAGGTAAGGAGTTCAAGACCAGCCTGGCCAACATTGTGAAACCCCGTCTCTACTAAAATTACAAAAATTAGCCAAGGGTGGTGGCGGGCACCTGTAATCCAAGCTACTCGGAAGGCTGAAGCAGGAAAATCACTTAAACCCAGGAGGCAAAGATTTCAGTGAGCTGAGAACGTACCACTGCACTCCAGCCTGGGTAACAGAGCGAGGCTCCATCTCAAGAAAAATAAAATATTTGAGTCAAAATGGCTTAAATATTTAAATCTGAGACCTGAAACTATGAAAATACTAGAAGAAAATATTGGAAAAACACTTCAGGACTTTGGTCTGGGAAAACATATTTTGGGTTAAGACCTCAAAAGCATGAGTAACAAGAGCAAAAATACACAAATGGGATTGCATCAAACTAAAGAGTTTCTGCAGAACAAAGGAAAAAAATCAACAGAGTGAAGGGACAACACACAGAATAGGAGAAAATATTTGCAGGTTATTCATCCAGCAGCAAATAACAACCAAAATATATAAGGAATTCAAACAACTCAATAGCAAAAAGTCACAAATAATTTGATTTTGCGTATGTACCCTAGAACTTAAAGTATAATAAAAAAAAATATTTGCAATGATTGAATAGACATATCTCAAAAAAGGATATCCAAATGGTTAACAGGTATGTGAAAATTACTCAGTGTCCTTAAGCATAAGGGAAATGCAAATCAAAACCACAAACAAATATCATCTCACCCCAGTTAAGATAGCTACTGTCAAAAAGACAAAAAATAACATATGCTGGCAAGGATGTAGAGAAATGAAAAGACTAGTAGTACACTGTGAGTTGGAATGTAAATTAGTACAGCCACTATGGAAAACAGAGTGGAGACTCCTCAAAAAAAATAAAACTGGATTTACCATATGATCTAGAAATCTTATCAGTGAATATATCTGAAAGAAAATAAATCAGTATATCGAAGAGATATCTGCACTCCCGTATTTATCGCAGCACTGTTCACAACAGCCAAGATATGTAAATGATTTCATAACTGTCCATTAGCAGATGAATGGATAAATAAATATGGTATGTATGCACAATAAATCGTTATTCAGCTATAAAAAACAAATGAAATCCCATCACTGGAGGTCATTATGTTAAGTGAAAAAAGCCAGGCATGGAAAGACAAATATGGTTTGTTCTTCCTCATATGCAGGAGCTAAAAATATTGATCTCACAGAGGTAGAGAGTAGAGTGGTAGTTACCAGAGACTGGGTGGGGTGGCGGAGGGGAGGAAAGAAAATGAAGAGAGACTGTCATATGTATATATGTGTGTGTGTGTATATATATGTGTGTGTGTGCATGTGTGTGTGTGTATGTATGTGTATATATATGGGATTACATATATATGGGATTTTTTTGTGTGTATATATATATAGTTAGAAGAAATAAGTTCTAGTGTTTGATAGTGCAGTAGGGAGAGGGTAGTTAAAAATAACTTATTGTATACTTCAAAAGAACTAAAACAGAAGATTTAGAATGTTCCCAACACAAAAAAAATAAGTATTTGATGTGATAGATATTCTAATTACCTTGATTTGATCATTACACATTATATACAGATATCAAAATATCGCATGTACCCCATAAATATGTACAATTGCTATGTGTCAGTTAAAATTGACAAAACATTAAAAAACATGCCAAGCACACGAAGACAAATGCCATATAAACTCATTTACATGTGGAATTTAAAACAAACTCAGAAACAAAGAGTAGAATGGTGGCTTACCTTTACCAAAGGCTGGGGGATGTTGGAAATGAGATGTTGGTCAAAGATTACCAAGTTTCAGTTAGACAGGAGAAATATGTTTTTGGAAATCTGTTTCACAGCATGGTGGCTATAGTTAATAATGTATTTTATATTTCAAAATTGCTAAGAGAATAGATTTCAAATGTTCTTACCACAAAAAAAAATACATGTTTGAGGTAATGGATGTATTAGTTAGCTTGATTTAATCCTTCAAGTTTTTATGCATATAACATAATTTGTCAATTTGCAATTTAAAAAACAATAATGATCTCTGACACGATGATGTCTACTTTCTGAAATTTTTTCTATGTATAAATATATTTATGCATATGCATATAATTTTTAATTTTTTAACCCCAAAACACATTATATACACTAACCACTTTTTAATTCTGTTTTTTTATTTCAGTAGATACATTTTGCAACTACATTTTAATGTATATGTATTGCATAACTTTATAGTACAAGGGAATATAACAAATTACTTATGTTTCCCTGTGAGTAGTTAGGTTACTTTCAAATTTCTCTATTTCAAATAGCTCAGACAAGTAGAATTAGCTGAAATTCTTAGGAAAAAGGCAAAAACTAATCTGAAAAATACTGAAAACAGACAAAAACTATTAAAGATGTATGAAGATTAAGTAATTGTCATATCGGGCATCTGTTTGGAAGTTAGGTACTTGGAATATGTTTTGACCACTTTGTCATTTTGACTAATCACCACTTTGATTAAATTATTTTAACCAAATTATGTGGGGATAATGTTATTTATAATTATTGATGTTATTACATGCTATTATTTTATAACTTTTAAGAATGTGCATGTACCGTAGAGGAAAAAGTTCTTGGACATCTTTATTGCTGAGTTACTTACTCTGTAATTTTGTTGCAAATGCCAATAGAGTCTTTAAATTTTCTTTTCCCCAAACTAGTTATTGGTGGCACATCAGAATCCCATTTGCACTTGCATATTCTATTATCGATAAGGTAGCTTAGTTGAGCTAAAAGAGAGATTAAATTTACAGTGACTGTGCTCTCCCTGCTTCCCCTCCCCAGGGTACTTTTTAAATTATAAGCACAGTGCTTATTTTTTCTTTTCTTATTTTGATGATGAAATATCTGAAGTTATAAAATTACCTACAAACATAATTTCTGACTTAGCAGTAGCCCATCTTGGGGATACTGTTTTCATATCAATTACTTTCAAAATGTTGTTAATGTATTTTGTATTTCTTTTCTGTGTCCATGTTTTATTTAAGAGAATATTCATTGGCTTCTTAATATTGGGCCTTTTTTTTTCTATCTCAGATTAGTAATTTTTGTTTTATATGAGTTCTCATATCTCTTTTAACTCAACATATAATTAACATTAAAAAACTCAATTTGTATCTATCAAAAAAGAGAGTACAGAGAGATTCACTATATGTGTAGAAATAGCCTCACAAAATTTGATCTCTGTTGATTGGAAAAAGAATAGTCTCTGGATTTTCCATAGTTGTTCTGCCTTTACCAAGCATCTGCAGAAAGCAAGCCAACACATACATAAACAGATATTTTCCCCTATGATTTACTTTGCCATTATTATATTTTTATGAAAGATCATCTCATAATTGTAGGATTAACTGAGTTCATCAAGGTGATTAAGAGTTTGGCATTTGGATTTTATCCTAGCTTTGCTATTTGGTTTTGTGACCTTGGAAAAGTTGACTTTATCTCTCTGAAGTTAATACATATTTTTGTAGTAAAATTGGATAATGGTAGCACACACATCCAGCAGCCTATTCTTATGCTGATATTAAAGTAGTCAACCTGGGGTGTGCTGGTCCATTGGTATATAAGGTGCTGAGCAGAATGTAAACATGTTATTTTTTGACTCTTCTTTATGGCCTCATGTGAATACTCTTACTATAAAAATTAATTGTGCTTCATATTCAAAACCGTTCTCTTTTGGGGTAAAACTGACTTTTGAAAGAAATCAGACAGCTATGAAAACATTAATTTTGAAATGAAAATTTACATTTCTTTGTGGACATTTTTGAAGAAAATTCAGAATAATTTTAATATTCCAACTTAGTGACTCCTAAAACGAACGATCACAGATAGATTGACAACTGATAAATAGTTTCAAAAGTCAGGTAAGAATTTCTTGTGTTAAATATTTATGCCAACAAAAATATACATAGATTTGAAAATTACTTACTAAATATTAAATACCATGTTTTCTCAGTAGTGAGAGTTTTTTTTTCCATTTGTAACATAAATTTCTAAAAAGTTATTATTACATATTGTAATCAACATGCATTTATTGTATAGCTTTGTTTGTTTATTAAATTAGGCTAATAAAATTGGGGTGGTTGAGAGTTCAGACTCTGGAGCTAACATTTACTAATGCCTTTGATTCCTTATCTGTAAAATGGGCATAATATAACTGCTCCTATGTTAATGTATTTAGTATATGTAAAGTACTTGGAACAATACTTAGTGAAAAATAATGCATATTGAATGTAAGATATTTTTGTCTTTTTTATTTTTATTTTTATTTTATTTTATTTTATTTATTATTATTTAAGTTGTAGGGTACATGTGCATAACGTGCAGGTTTGTTACATATGTATACTTGTGCCATGTTGGTCTACTGCACCCATCAACTCGTCATTTACATCAGGTATTTTTGTCGTTGTTTATAATACCAAGATTTTTGCCTTCCATCACTTAGATCATAATATAATTGGATAATGAATATTATTTATGCAGAAGAAGCTTTTAAAATAATTTTACCTATTTTATTCTATTTAATACTCCTTATAATTGATTTCATTGCTATTCTGTTTCTCAAATAAGAAAAATGTAGACTCAGAAAAGTTTAGTGACCTGATCAATGTCACAAAATTTTACATTTTAGAAGCAGTTCCTTAAAACATGCTGTTTCTTCTTTTACTCAGCTCACAACTCACAGACCTATTAACTCCTATTTATTTTCCTTTATGCAAATAACTGTTTTATGCAAGTGACACCAAATTTTGTTACTGAAGCATCTTATGGGCCTTGGTTAACTCTACAGGATAGGAATTGATATGGTTTGGCTGGTCCCACCCAAATCTCATCTTGAATTGTAGTTCCCATAATTCCCAAGTATCATGAAAGGGACCTGGTAGGAGGTAAGTGAATCATAGGGGAAGTGATCCTCATGCTGTTCTCATGATAGTGAGTGAGTTCTCATGAGATGTTATAGTTTTATGAGGGGCTTTCCCCCCTTTGCTTGGCATGTATCTCTCCTGCTGCCTTGTGAAGAAGAACGTGTTTGCTTCCCCTTCTGCCATGATTGTAAATTTCCTGAGGCTTTCTGGCCATGTGAAACTGTGAGTCAATTAAGCCTCCTTCCTTTGTAAATTAACCTGTCTTGGGTATTTCTTCATAGCAGTGTGAGAAGGGAATAATACAGTAATGTTACCATCTTGTCAGCTCCTGAGATTCATTCCCAAGTGTGTTAATTGTTGTAATGTTAGAGTTTGGGATTTGTAAATTCCCTGTTAGTAAATATATTTTGTCAAGTCTCTCATCCTTCCTGCTGATTTGCCAGGTAATTTTCCTCATCTGATAAGTAGCAAATATGCAAGATATTTTGCACATTTAAGAAAGGCTCTAGAGAGAGACAGATGTTCACAGTATTACTCAGTTAAGAACATAGAGGCCATGTGATTGTGTTAAAAATAGCATTTGGAAAAATACGGAAAGGTGATAAGGTTTGTTATTTCCACATACATATCCCTTGCCATGTTTCTCTGAGGGAGTTTAGATCAAAACCAAGCAATATTTTTTTTTTCTGTATTTTATATACTGAACCTAAATACTTGACTCTCAAATGATTATTCCATATTAACACTTGGTACTTCTGGGTTTTCAGGAATTTATAATATATTTTAATCACATTAAAATTATGTTCTCAACTGTCAGAAGCAATTCAGATGTACTGTGACACTGTTTTTCCTCCTCTCCTATTTTTAGATCTTGGTTGCCTGAGTTTAGGTAGAAGTCAGTATATTCGATGAGTCATATGTTCAGCGAGAGCCTGAATATGATAACATAATATGTGCCTAAAGAATGTCCATTCTTAATGGGAGGGTTCTTCTAGCCTTCAATATTTAATATACGGCCCTTATCGTGACACAGTTCCCTTGGCTTAAATTTCAAATGAGATATTTGAAATCCATCCACTGGGCAACTTCATTGGCTTTAACCAAATAACCTCAGATCATTTTGGATGTCATGTATTATACATAAACGGTACTTTTTAAAAAGTGATAGGTAGCTTTGTAGGTATGTGAGTGAGAAGATGGATCAGTGAACGGATTGATGAAGAGACAGCCCACACAACTTTGGCGTGTATTTTAGTTTTTTAATGAAATGTTTTCACCTACATGATAATTTCAGGGAAGATCACTAGCTAAAGATAATTTTGGTGCACGAGCTGCTCTGTTATTCTAACAATATTTGTATCGCACCATTTTGCTAAAGGTATGGAATCCACTGAACACTTTGGTGGACAGTATTCCTGTTTGTCACCACCAAGTAGTTTATTTCAGTGAGATAGAAATTGGAGCAAGGTTACCAAATAATTCACCATCTTTATTAGATTTTGCTATGACCCTTTCATTATATAACTGTTTTCATTTATGAAAAGGATTCTCATATTATGTAGCTGACTTTATTACCTTTCTGTAAGTTCCAGTCATCTATTTTATTCTCCTCATGGGAACTCAGGGAACATATTTGCTGGTGTATAAATCCTAGTGGAGATGCCCTATTTGTTCAGTGTTGCCTGAATGTTTTATGCCAGAAGGGTTTCATCTAGTCCTGTTGCTCTGCTGTGATATTTTAATATTCTTGGAGTAGAGATATAGATGGCTCAATCCACAAGGATGCTCAAACATACAGTAATCATTTCCCCCATCAAAACTGCTTTAATATGGCTCTTCCATTAACTGGGGAAATAATATTTGAGGATTATAGAAATTTTATCCCAGTCTTGTAAAAGAAATTTTGCAAGTATAAATGCCAACTTTAATAGCACTGGCTTAGTTTATAGAGTTTCACATTTATGATTTAGATACATTATGAGAGGTGAGATTTAAGATGAATTATAGGTGCTTCCTAGGTAATATTTATTTATTTTCCATTGAGGCACCTTGCCTTTACACTTAGAAGTATGAACTCTGTTCTTAATTTTTCACATATCAGTTAAAAATGATTTCCAGTAAATGAATGGTTCTCAAAGTATGGTTCCTGGACTAGCAGCATCAGCTTCACCAGGAAACTTAGAAATGCAAATTTCTTGGACCCAACTCAGACATCCTAATCAGAAACTCTGTGACTGGGGCCTAGCAATCTGATTTTTGTTTGTTTGCTTGTCTTTTATAGAGACAGGGTCTCAATCTGTCACCCAGGCCGGGGTTCAGTGGTATGATCACAGCTCATCACAGCCTCAAACTCCTGGGCTCCAGTGATCCTTTCACCTCAGACTCCCATTGTAGCTAGGGCTATAGAAGTGTGCCACCATACTCAGCTAATTCTCTAATTTTTTGTAGAGATGGGGTCTTACTATATTTCCCAGGTTGGTGTCTAACTCCTGGCCTCAAGTGATCCTCCAAGGAGCTAGGATTACATGTGTGAGCTGCTACATCTATCCTGCAGTCTGTTTTTTAAACTGTCTAGTTAACTTTGATGCTACTAAAGTTTGAAAATCACTTTAATAAATCATCTAACTTACCAAAGAAAAATTAGGTATGAGACTTGACATGATTAAATTGCCTAAATGTACTGTCCAATTCCACAGAATACTTCTTAGACTTCACCATCAAATAATTTTATATAAGATACTATACCATGGCAGAGGCAACACATAGAATAGGTATTCAAAAATACTTGTTGAGCGAATGAATGAATTCTGTGCAGACCTAGTTCATTTAGGCTTTATAGTGGTAGTATAATTTCAGTATTTTAAAAATGATCCAATATGAAGCATATTTGAATGTTGTTATCTGTGTTTAAGGGAAGTGTTAATACATTGCAAATTTCTTTTAAAATGTTAATATATTTAAATCTATCTGTGAATTCAAGGTATGTAGATAGTTTAGCTTCTAAAAGAAGCATAAAATGTCTACAAAATGTATAGTGTGAAAAATACAATTAAATTGCAGTAATTGATCTAGTTCTGAACTTGGTTGTTACAAGTTGTAAGCAGTTTCCCTAGATCCTTAGCTATCCCAGAAAAATGAAAATACTTACTTTATGTATTTAATGGAGTTATTATAGAGGTCCGTTATACTTAAAAGCAAGTTCTAAATTTTAACACATGAGTGCTGCTTCACTGGGCTATTAGATTACCACTTTACTTTTTTTTTAATTTAACAGCTTTATTGAGCTGAAATTACACTTGTAAAATGTGCACAACTTGGCAAGATTTTACATATTTGCACATCACTGAAATCATTACTACAATCAAAATAATGATTAAATCCTTCAACCCCCAGTTTTTCTTGTTGAAAAGATTGCTTTGTAATCCCTCACTCCTAGTCTCCTCTACCTGACCTAGTCCTCAGGACACTGTTTCGCTTTTCAGTACTATACATAAATTTGTGTATCGTCAAAATCTATATAAATAGAATCATGCAGTATGTGTTGGGTTTTTTTTGGGAGAGGGGACTCAAGGAGTCTGGCTTCTTTCACTCAACATAATTATTTGAATATTCATCCATTTTCTATATGTGTAAATAGGCCATTTCTTTTTATTGCAGAGTAGTATTCCATTGTATGGCTATATTACAGGTTCTTTGTTCATTAATGTGATTTGGGTTGTTCCAAGGTTTGGCTTGTTTCTAAGTTTGGCTCTTACAAATAAAACTGCTGCAAACATTAGTGCAGAAGTCTTTTTATGGATACAGGTATTTCTTTCTCTTGGGTAATCAACTATGATTTGAATGGCTGAATCGTATGACGGATATATGTTGGCATCTTAAGAAATTGTGAGATTGTTTTCCAAAATAGTTGTATCATTTTATACTTCCCTCAACACGGTATCAAAGTTCCTTCACATTAGCACCAGTATTTGATATAGTCATTCTTTTTAGTTTAAACAATTCCATTAGGTAAGTAGTATCATTTTACGAGATACATGCTTTGGAAATATTTTCTTCCTTCCTGCGGCTTGTCTTTGCATCCACTCGAGAAGAGCAGAAATTTTAATTTTGATGAAGTTCAATTTATCACTGTATTAGTGTTTCCTTTTATGATGTTGCTTTTTTTTTTTCATATCTAAGAAATATTTTCCTAACCAAAGGTCATGAAAGTTTCCTCCCACATCTTCTTTTAGAAGTTTTATAGTTTTAGGTTTTAAATTATAGAATCTGTTTTTAGTTATTTTTTATATATGATGTGATTTAGATTGAAATTATTTTTCTTTTTCCTTTCCTTCTCCCCCTCTTTTTCTCTCTCCCTTCCTTTCTTTCTTCCTTGTTACTTTCCTTTAATTCCTTTTCCTTCTTCTTATCCCTCTTTTGCATATAGATATAAAATGTTTCTAAAACCTTTTTTTAAAAAGACTATTGTTAATGTTTTCAGATGCTATTGTAAATGGTATTTTAATTTTATTTTTCAATTGTTCATTGCCACTGTATGAATATATTTTACATATTGATCTTTTATCCTGTACCCTGGCCAAACTTATCTATTGGTAGCTTTTATATAGATTCCATTGGATTTTCTACACAGTTGAGAGTCATCTGTGAATAAAGACTGTTTTTTTTCTACACAGTTGAGAGTCACCTGTTAATAAAGACTTATTTTCTAACCTGAATGGCTTTTTTTTCTTTTTCTTGCCTGATTTTGCTGGCAATGCTGATTAGAAGTGTTAAAAACAAATATCTTTATATAATATCTTACTCCAGTAAGTATAATATTAGCTATAGAGTTTTTGAAGATGCTCTTGAAAAAAATAAGGAATTTTCTTTTTTTTCTAGTTTGGTGAGTACTTTTTTAAAAATTAGGACTGAGTATTGGAAATTGTCAAATGTTTCATCAGCATCTTCAGGAGATGATCAGAATGTTCATATGATTTCTCTTCTTTAGATTGTTAATATGGTGACTGTTTTTCAAATTGTAAACACCTTTGCATTTCTAGGACAACCAGCCCGTGTTCAACCTTTTTATATAGCTGTTGGTTTCTGTTAACTAAAATTTTGTTTAGAAATGTTGAATTCATGTCCGTATGGGATATTTGTCTGAATTTTTTTTTCTGTTTATGATACCAGAGTAATGCCAGCCTGTTTGAATGAGATGGGTGTTTCCTACCCTACTTCAAGTTTTTGGAAGAACTGATGTAAAATTAGCATTATTTCTATTTTAAATGTTTGATAGAATTGACTATTGAAGCCATCTTGACTTGTTTTGTGAGAAAATGTTTAAAAGATCAATTTTTTTAATGATATAGGACTGTACAAATGATCATTTTCTTCCTGTTGAGAATGGTAGTTTGGTTTTCAATGAATTTGTCAATATTTTCTATGTTTTCAATTTACAGATGCAGCATTGTTTATGATATTGTCTTATTTTCTTTTCAATGTCTCTAGAATCTATAATGATGTCACTTCTTTCACTTCTGTTACTGGTAGTTTTTATCTTTCCTCTTCTTTTATGACAAGTCTCACAGAAGGCTTATCAATTTTATTTATCTTCTCTAAGAACTACTGTTTTGTTTTATTAATTTTACTCTATTATTATATGTTATCTATTTCATTTGTTGTAACTATGAATTTTTTGTAGTGATAACATAGATTTAATTTGTTCCCTTTTTTCCAACTTCTTAATTTGGAACCTGAGGTCATGGACTTGAGAACTTTCAGTTTTATTATAGGCATGTAGTGCCATCCCTTATCCTTATGGATTGTTTTGGTGAGATGCCACAAATTCTGATTTTTTGAGTTTTGGTTTTCCTTCAGTTTAGAATACATTTTTATTTCTCTTTTGATTATGTTTTGACTCATGTTACTTAGAAATGTATTATATACTTTTCAAATATTGGAGAATAATCAAGATTTTTTAAATTACTGTTACCCAATTTTATTCCATTATGGTAATAGAACATAACCATGAATGACTTGAATGATTTCAAATTTAATAAGATTTATTTAATAGTAAAAAGATGGTCTATTTTGTGTAAATGTTCTAGGTACACTGAAGACAATGTATATGTGCTGTTGTTGAATAGAATGTTCTAAAGATGTCAATAAGGTCAACGTAATTGAAAGTTTTGTTTTGTTTAAGTCTTTTATACCTTACTGATATTCTAAATTGTTAGTACTTTTGTTTAAACAGTAATCATTTAAAGTAATTTAAGCAATAAAAGTCCTATATATTTTTCTATAAGGGTATCATTATTTCCAGTGTTCTTCAGTCCCTTATGTATATCTGTATTTCCCTCTGGTATCATTTTTCTTTTCCGTGGTCATCCTTTATTTTTCTTATAGTAAAGATCTATTGTTGATGAATATTTTCTGCTTTTGTGTCTAAAATGACTTTATTTCACATACATTTTTAGTGCTATTTCACTTTTAATAGAATTATAGGTTGACAATTTTATTTTTTTCAATACTGGTATCAGTCTTGTTTCATTGTTTCTGATGAGGAAAGTACTGTTGATGGCGGCAGCGGCCTGTCTGGAGGGGCCACTGCGAGGTCACTAGCTGCAGTGGGAGAGATGCGGCTGGGGCTTGCACTCTCTGTGGAGCCAGAGGAGTCCAGGAACAGGTGACTCCAGAGGGAGCCCGTTGTTGGGGTGGAAGCCTGCGCTCCTGGGCGCAGCTGTATCTGCCTGGCTGTGAACCCAGACCAGACATCCTGGTGCTGTCAGAGGTGGGGCTGGGGAGGGGGAAGCCCCTGCTTTCCCAGGCTAAGAAGTGCCTGTTCCCATTCCCTGCCCTCCCTCTGCTCCCAGTGCCCACTCCAGTGCGGAGCAACGTTGTGGCCAAGCCCAGGCACTGTGACAACCCAGAAGGGTGCGCACGCTGAGGACAGTCCTGACATGCCAGCCCCTCCCTGCCCTCCTCCTCTGGACTTTGGGCGCTGATGAGGTGAGAGGCAGGCCTAGGGGCTGAGGGCAGTTCCACCGGGGCCTGCAGGAACCCCTTGGTAGGGACAACCTGGCCCAGCAGACTACATGTTGATGTCAGCAAGGGGCAGACAGGTTTCTAGGCAAGAGGAGACAGGTCCCTGGTGAAACCCCATCTTCAAGCCAGGGATGGCCGAAAGCCTGGAAGCTGGGCTGCAAGTTCTGGGTGAAGTCTGCAATCTGGAGTGAGAACTTCATTGATGCCTTTTGGCTGATTGGATGGTACTTTTTCCAGGCCTGCCCATGGCTGTCCATAGACCAATCAGCTCGCATTTTCTCCATTTTGAGCACATAAAAACCCAGACTTAGTCCTAATCAGGTACTCACTGGGACAACTGCCTGTCGAAGGGAGGTACCCACTTCAGATCTCTTGAGAGCTGTGTCGCTCAGTAAAGTTCTTCTCTACCATGCTCACCCTCCAGTTGTCCATGTAACCTCGTTCTTCCTGGATGCGGCACAAAAAACTTGGGACCCACCAAACATTGGGAGCAAAAGGAGCTGTAACAGGTTCCTTACTGGGTGACTGAGCTGCAAGCAGTGACACACTCCCAGACTGCAGGACTGAAGAGTGGCGACCCTTCTGGGGGCCCAGATCTTGGGGTTTCCCAAGCCAGAGTTGCTGTAACACTATAGTCCTCCCGCCCTGTGCTGGTGCCTGGCAGCCACCCCATGTGACAGAAAGCAGTGTTGTCAGGGCCAGGCCAGCCCAGGAGCCGTGGGCCAGAGTGGGGCAGCAGGACTGAAAGAGTGTAACAGAAACAGGCTGAAACACACATTCCCTGCCACCCCACTCACCATTCTGTGGCATTGAGAGAAGAGCTTCAGCCCTCTGGGGGCCCAGACCTCGGGACTCCCCAAGCCTGGACTGTGACATGCTGTAACACCCTCTTCGGGGCTCTGCCATCCCTGGTGTCTCAGAGGTTTGAGGTGCCATTGAATTCCCTAGTGCCCTCAGCAGAAGCCATTTGCGGTACGCCTGGTCCAGCCATAGCTTTGCAGGGAGCAAGCACTTCTGCCAGCACCTGGGGTTGCCCTCCCCACCGTGGCTGGTGTGCCTGGCGTGCCTGGCTGTGCGCAGTGGCCAGGCCCTGCACTCGTTCAACCACACACCCTTCGCCACTCTGCTCCAGACTCACCCCTGGCAGGTGTGGGATCGGGCCAGTAGCGTGAGTCCAGTGCAGCCTATCAGACCACGTGGGCAGAGCGAGCCCAGCAGGTGCAAGCAAAACCGAAGCAGAGGTGCTGCTGGCTACAGAGGTTTCCGGCTGGTGAAGTGACACCCTAAGGATCCTGTGATGCTGTTATCCTCATTGTTTGTCTCAATGTGTCTTTATTCTCTGACTCCTTTAAAAATTTTTCCTTTATCATTAGTTTGATCAATTTCAATATGTTGTACCTTGGTGTAGTTTTCTTCATGTTTATGACACTTGGTGAGCAAGGACTTGCATCTTTGGTTTATAGTTTTCAAGGATTTGGAAAATTTTCAGTCATGATATCTTCAAATTTCTTTCTGTCCACTTTGGGTATGTAAATTGCATAAAGATGTGGGCTCTTGAAGTTGTCCCACAGTTCACTGATAATCTTATGTATTTTTAATTTTTTTTCTTACTGTTTCATTTCAGCCAGTCTCTATTGCTATGTCTTCAAGTTTACTAATATTTTGTTCTACAGTGTTTATTCTGTTGCTCACCTCATCGAGTATTTTTTATCCTTGATATTTTAGCTTTCATCTCTAGAAGTTATTGGGGTCTTTAAAAAATCTTATATTTATCTCTAATTTTTTGAACATATGGAATACAATGTGATGATTGTTTTTATATCCTGGTCTATTGATTGCATCATCTATACTAGTTTTGGATCTGCTTCATTACTTGATAATTCTCATAACGTATCAGGCTTTGCTTCTTCACATGCTTGGTACATTTTTGATTGTATGCTAGATTATAAATTTAAACTTGTTGGACACTGGATATTTTTGTATTGCGATAGACATCCTTGAGCTTTTTTTCTGAGCTATAGCTGAGTTACTTGGAGATACTTCAATTCTGTCGGGTCTTGCTTTAATGATATGTTAAGCAATTTCAGAGCTATGCTCAGTCAGAGCCTAAGTATTCTTCATTACTGAGCCACACCTTCTTGGATATTGTATTCAGTGCTTGTGAATTTTTACTTTTTCAAATTGACTCATGCAAACAAGCACCATTTCCAGCCCTAAGTGAATACAGGCAGTTTTCCCTTTAATTCTTTCAAGTGGTTCTCCTACTGACCTCAGATAATTTCCTCCATAGCTTTGCATTTACTGCTAATCAGTAATATGCTGAATACTTGAGGGAAACTCTGTAGATCTCTGATATTCTCTCTTAATAAATCCATCTCTTCTCTAATGCTCAAGTGAATTCTCTTGGGCTCTTAATTTTGTCTCTTAACTCAGGGAGTGCATAGCTGTCTGCCTGGGAACCCTTACCTACCTCATTCCCTAGAAACTGTTGAACAGCCTGTCACTGATGGACATTTGGGTTGATTCCAAGTCTTTGCTATTGTGAATAGTGCCGCAATAAACATACGTGTGCATGTGTCTTTATAGCAGCATGATTTATAATCCTTTGGGTATATACCCAGTAATGGGATGGCTGGGTCATATGGTACATCTAGTTCTAGATCCTTGAGGAATCGCCATACTGTTTTCCATAATGGTTGAACTAGTTTACAATCCCACCAACAGTGTAAAAGTGTTTCCATTTCTCCACATCCTCTCCAGCACCTGTTGTTTCCTGACTTTTTAATGATCGCCATTCTAACTGGTGTGAGATGGTATCTCATTGTGGTTTTGATTTGCATTTCTCTGATGGCCAGTGATGATGAGCATTTTTTCATGTGTCTGTTGGCTGTATGAATGTCTTCTTTTGAGAAATGTCTGTTCATATCCTTTGCCCACTTTTTGATGGGGTTGTTTGTTTTTTTCTTGTAAATTTGTTTGAGTTCTTTGTAGGTTCTGGATATTAGCCCTTTGTCAGATGAGTAGATTGCAAAAATTTTCTCCCATTCTGTAGGTTGCCTGTTCACTCTGATGGTAGTTTCTTTTGCTGTGCAGAAGCTCTTTAGTTTAATTAGATCCCATTTGTGAATTTTGGCTTTTGTTGCCTTTGCTTTTGGTGTTTTAGACATGAAGTCCTTGCCCATGCCTATGTCGTGAATGGTACTACCTAGGTTTTCTTCTAGGATTTTTATGGTATTAGGACTTACATTTAAGTCTTTAATCAATCTTGAATTAATTTTTGTATAAGGAGTAAGGAAAGGATCCAGTGTCAGCTTTCTACTTATGGCTAGCCAATTTTCCCAGCACCATTTATTAAATAGGGAATCCTTTCCCCATTTCTTGTTTTTCTCAGGTTTGTCAAAGATCAGACGGTTGTAGATGTGTGGTATTATTTCTGAGGACTCTGTTCTGTTTCATTGGTCTATATCTCTGTTTTGGTACCAGTACCATGCTGTTTTCGTTACTGTAGCCTTGTAGTATAGTTTGAAGTCAGGTAGCATGATGCCTCCAGCTTTGTTCTTTTGACTTAGGATTGTCTTGGAGATGCGGGCTCTTTTTTGGTTCCATATGAACTTTAAAGCAGTTTTTTCCAATTCTGTGAAGAAAGTCATTGGTAGCTTGATGGGGATGGCATTGAATCTATAAATAACCTTGGGCAGTATGGCCATTTTCATGATATTGATTCTTCCTATCCATGAGCATGGGATGTTCTTCCATTTGTTTGTGTCCTCTTTTATTTCACTGAGCAGTGGTTTGTAGTTCTCCTTGAAGAGGTCCTTTACATCCCTTGTAAGTTGGATTCCTAGGTATTTTATTCTCTTTGAAGTGATTGTGAATGGAAGTTCATTCATGATTTGGCTCTCTGTTTGTCTGTTACTGGTGTATAAGAATGCTTGTGATTTTTGCACATTAATTTTGTATCCTGAGACTTTGCTGAAGTTGCTTATCAGCTTAAGGAGATTTTGGGCTGAGTCAATGGGGTTTTCTAAATATACAATCATGTCATCTGCAAACAGGGACAATTTGACTTCTTCTTTTCCTAACTGAATACCCTTGATTTCTTTCTCTTGCCTGATTGCCCTAGCCAGAACTTCCAACAGTATGTTGAATAGGAGATTTTATTAAAAGAAATAAAGGTGATTTCTACAACTATCTTAAAACATTCTCAGATGGATAGCCTATGGAGGGAGGCATTTTTTTTTTTTTTTGAGATGGAGTCTCACTATGTCACCCAGGTTGGAGTACAGTGGCACGATCCTGGCTCCCTGCAACCTCCACCTCCCGGATTCAAGCGACTCTTATGCCTCAGCCTCCCGTGTAGCTGGGATTACAGGTGCCTGCCACCATGCATGGCTAATTTTTGTATTTTTAGTAGAGACAGGGTTTCGCCATGTTGACCAGTCTGGTCTCAAATTCCTGACCTCAGGTGATCCGTCTGCCTTGGTCTCTCAAAGTGCTGTGATTACAGGTGTGAGCCACTGGCCTGGCCTAATTTGTTTTCTTGATGGATCACTCAAATGGAAGGCCAGAATACTGTTGAAAGTACATTTTTGATCCAAACAAGCAAGCATTTGACCCAGTCTTTTGTAATATTGAAGAAATATGGTCTGGGTGCTAACATATTATGTAGTACATATTTTTATTTTTTAAATGCACTAAAAACCGATGTATTATATGTACTCAGTGAAGTCATATAAATTGATTGAGGCCAAACCAAATAGAGATCTTTATCAGAGTGCTACAGAACACTGCCCTTCCACCTTGTATCTGTAAGTGTACTCAGTTGCAGACAACAGAATTCACTCAATCTAAGTTAATCAGAAAGGAATGTATTAAATAGTATTAGATACCTATGTTACCTTTTGAAGTGTTGAGCATTGGATGCTATACAGCGAAACAGAAGCTGGGGATCATATCCCCAGTTAAATAACTTTTACTTTTAATCTTGTTCATCTACTACCTTTATGTTTGCTGAACGTAATATGCATAAACATATAATTACTCTAAATTTATATGGGAACATAGTAGAATATGACTATAAATACAAAATAAATAATATAATCTGCACTAAAGGTATAGTTTTCAGAATGAGGGTGATAATGACATTACTGACTTCTGCACTGAGATATCCTGTCAAACTTAACCTGTGTTACATCAAAAACCTACACTCCACAAGTGGCTTCTATGAGCACTTAAGTTAATATCTTAGGCTTTACTAGTTAGATTAGGGAGAGTCTGGAAGGAGTTTTTACTGGTGAAATTTGTGACTTGTATATTATAAATGCCATCTCATTGTTGGAAATAAAGTATTTAAAATATGTGAAAAAAAAAAAAAGAAACTGTCAAACAATAAATTGGGATAGACTGAGGCTTCACCTAATTTGTTTCCTTCCTGTCTCTTGGGAAACTGTTCTTCATTACTTGATGAGCAGTATATTAAAAAGGGTTTTTTTTTTCTTCATATTTGTTTTCTGATTAATTTTTAGTTGTTTAAGGCAGGAAGTTAAAGTCAATCCTAGTCAATCCTAGATTTTTCATCTTACCTAGAAGCTGAAAAGCTATGTATCATTTTTTTTTTTCTTTTTTTTTGAGACAGGGTCTTGCTCTGTCACCCAGGCTGGAGTGCAGTGGCATGATCTCGGCTCACCGCAAGCTCCATCTACCTGGTTCACGCCCTTCTCCTGCCTTAGCCTCCCGAGTAGCTGGGACTACAGGTGTCCACCACCACGCCTGGCTAATTTTTTGTTTTCTTAGTAGAGATGGGGTTTCACCATGTTAGCCAGGATGGTCTCAATCTCCTGACCTCATAATCCGCCCGCCTCAGCCTCCCAAAGTGCTGGGATTACAGGCGTGAGCCACCATGCCCAGCCAAAGCTATGCATCTTTAACTGACTTTTCCACTGGGCTTTATGCTCCAACATTATTTTGTTCAGTATGTAATAAAACCTGTATCTGAGACACCAATACATATATATCATTTTCATGTTTTTACCTGCATAACAGTATTTGATGTACCTTGTGTTGTGTAATGCTCAGTGTTTTTCCAGTATTATTGGCTTAAGTTGGTTTCAAATGGCTTATCTCAAAATTACAATTTTTTTTTAAACATAGGCAGTAGAGAGTTTAAGTTTTGTTTACAGAAGAAGAAAATCTTTTTTTTTTTTTTTTTTTTTGAGACGGAGTCTCGCTCTGTCACCCAGGCTGGACTGCAGTGGCCGGATCTCAGCTCACTGCAAGCTCCGCCTCCCGGGTTCACGCCATTCTCCGGCCTCAGCCTCCCGAGTAGCTGGGACTACAGGCGCCCGCCACCTCGCCCGGCTAGTTTTTTGTATTTCTTAATAGAGACGGGGTTTCACCGTGTTAGCCAGGATGGTCTCGATCTCCTGACCTCGTGATCCGCCCGTCTCGGCCTCCCAAAGTGCTGGGATTACAGGCTTGAGCCACCGCGCCCGGCCAAGAAGAAGAAAATCTTGTTGCAAGTTTATCTCTGTGTAGAGCTTTGTTAACTTATACTGGAAAAAGTTAAAAATATTAACTGGATAAATTTGGTACAAATGAGCAACTATTATTTATGTTCATCTGTGCCTTTGTGCTTTGTTGTTATTCTATTAACTGACATTGTTAGATCATAATTTGTTTCAATTATTATTTCTCATGGTTACTGATTATTTTGGAAAAGTTCGAGTCAACAGAATTAATATATGTTTATATTTGAAAATTATCTGACCGGGCGTGGTGGCTCAGGCCTGTAACCCCAACACATTGGGAAGCCGAGCCTGGCGGATCACCTGAGACCAGGAGTTAGAGAGCAGCCTGCCCAACATGGGGAAACCCCGTCTCTACTAAAAACACAAAAATTAGCTGGGTGTGGTGGCACGTACCTGTAATCCCAACTACTCAGGGGGCTGAGGAAGGAGAATGGCTCGAACCTGGGAGGCGGACTATACAGTAAGCTGAGATCACGCCACTGCACTCCAGTCTGGGTGACAGAGTGAGACTCCATCTCAAAAAAAAAAAAAAGTATTATATATTGTTTAATGATATAATTTCTACAATTAGAAATAAAATAGGAACATACCTGATATGATTTGGCTGTATCCCCATCCAAAGTCTCATCTTGAATTATAATCCCCATAATTCCCATGTATCAAGGCAGGTATCAGGCAGAGGTAAGTGGATGATGGGGGTGGTTTCCCCAATGCTGTTCTCGTGATAGTGAGTGAGTCTCACAAGATCTGATGGTTTTATAAGCATCTGGCTTTTCCCCTGCTTGCACTCACTCCATCCTGCCACCCTGTGAAGAAGGTTCCTGCTTCTCCTTTGCCTTCTGCCATGATTTTAAGTTTCCTGAGGCCTCCCCAGCAATGTGGAACTGTAAGTCAGTTGATCCTGTTTCCTTTATAAATTACCCAGTCTTTGGTATTTCTTCATAGCAATGTGAGAATGCACTAATACAATATGTAATACATTAACAACACAACTATCACATGACACCCTCTAATTATATTTAAAATTTGTGGGTTTATTAATTCATAAAGGATCTTGCATTTTCATGACCTATTTAATAATTACCATTAGAATATAGTTCATTATTATTATTATTTTATATAGAGAAAAGTAAACATAGGAAAAATGATTTAGTTATTGTAATCAAAGAATGTTGCTTATTGCCTGAAACAATGACATAACTAGTGTATTTGCTTACATTTAAAGCCTTATAGACTCAAGGAAAAAGATCCATAAATATGATTAAACTTCATGGTAGAGTTGTAATACTTGTTTGTGCATTTTAAAGACTATGAGAAGACCATGTTATGTTAATATAATTATTTCTTTGAATTTTTGAAGATGTGTACAATAAAAGAATGATGCAGAAATAAAGAAGAAAGTCATGTGGTATTTGCATTGAATTTTAGATCCTTAAGAATAAATGTTCATATACAAAAATTAACATTCCTACTCATATCTCCAAAACTGAATTACTGATCATCTATCCATTCTCTAATTTCCTTTACTTATGTTTCTTTCATTTGTTTAGACCAAAACATCTTTGATACCTGTTTCCCTCATGCTCCATATCCATCACTCAGGACATCCAGCTAGTTCTACCTTCAGTACATATCCAGAATCCTACTATTCTTCCCTGGCTGACACTGTTGTCTGAGCCTCTGTCATCTCTTGCCAAGATTATTGCAGTGATCTAACCCATCTCTTTGCTTTCCTCCTTGTACCTTGACATATTCACAACACAGCAGTCAAAGTGATCTGTTAAACTGGAGTTTTTCTTACCTCTACATAAATCTGTGGAGGTCCCCATTTTACCCCATGAAATCCAAGACCTTGCAGTTAGTTAGAAAGCCCTACATGTGTTAAGCTCACTCACCTCCTTTGAGGCCATTGTTGCAAAACTGTAGATGTTGATATCTTGTAGTATAAACTGAGATTGTCCATAGCATCTAGGTAGGAAAAAAACATTTATAGGACAAGTTTATAATAGGTATAAACTTGTAGATTTTGATTGTGCAAGCCTAGATTTTCATACCTTGCATGTTTTATTCTCTTCACATTATAAATATAAACAACTGCCTGAACATTTTAAACTCAAGATCACATTATGAATGAGCTATAGTGCGTGTCTTGCTGTAAAAAAGAGTTTAAAATTCATGCTCTTCCAGATACTAGGGATAGATTTTCTGCCTGTAAAACTGTTGGAGGACTGCTTTGAGTGTTGAATGTTTATTCTCATCAATTTGCTATTTTTTTTTTTTTTTTGTAAAAATCTGTAGCTGTAATACAATAGCTTTCATCTCTTTCTTTAGTCTACCAGTATAGGCATACACTGTTATGGGCTTGGTTATAGACCACCACAATAAAATGAATATTGTCCTAAAGTCGCACAAATTATTTGGTTTCCCAGTGCATATAAAAATTATGTTTATGATATGCTGTAGTCTATTAAATATAAAATATTATTTCTTTTTTTTTTTCTTTTTTTTTTTGAGACAGAGTCTCACTCTGTTGCCCAGGCTGGAGTGCTGTGGCCGGATCTCAGCTCACTGCAAGCTCCGCCTCCCGGGTTCCCGCCATTCTCCTGTCTCAGCCTCCCGAGTAGCTGGGACTACAGGCGCCCGCCACCTCGCCCGGCTAGTTTTTTTTTGTATTTTTTAGTAGAGACGGGGTTTCACCATGTTAGCCAGGGTGGTCTCGATCTCCTGACCTCGTGATCCGCCCATCTCGGCCTCCCAAAGTGCTGGGATTACAGGCTTGAGCCACCGCGCCCGGCCCTTAAATATAAAATATTATTTCTAAAAAATGTACATATGTTAATTATAAAATAAATTGCTGATAAAAATGCCAGTGATTTCCTGAACCCTCAGTGACTGAGTCTTTTTGCTGGTGAGGGTCTTGACTTGAGCTTGATGGCTGCTGACTGATCATGGTAGTGGTTGCTGAAAGTTAGAGTGGCTGTGGTAATTTTATAAAAGATAACACAATAATGTTTGCCGCATCGATTGCCTCTTCTTCTTATGAAATGTTTCTCTGTAGCATGTGATGCTGTTTGACAGCATTTTAACCAGAGTAAAACTTCTTTTGAAATTGGGTTCCTCCAACCTACTGTTTCTTTGTCAACTAAGTTTATGTAATATTCTGAATCCTTTGTTGTCATTTCAACAATGTTCACAGCATCTTCATCAGGAGTGGATTTCAACTCAAGAAATGACGTTCTTTGCTAATTTATAAAAAGCAATTCCGCATCCATTTAAGTTTTATCATAAAGTCAAGACAATTCAGTCACATCTTCAAGCTTCACTTCCAATTCTAATTATCTTGCTATTTCCATTACATCTACAGTTACATCCTCCACTGAAGTCATGAAACCCTCAAGGCCATCCATGATGGTTGGAATCAACTCTTCGAAACTCCTGTTGATGTTACTATTTTGACCTTTCCCATGAATCATAAATGTTCTTGATGGCATGTAGAATGGTTAATCCTTCCAGAAGGTTTTCAATTTACTTTGCTCCGATTCATCAGTGAAATCACTATCTGTGGCAGCTATATCCTAATAAAATGTATCTCTTAATTAACAGGACTTGAAAGTTGAAATTATTACTTGATCCATGAACTGCAGAATGTATATTGTGTTAGCAGGCATGACAACAACTTAATATCCCTGCACATCTCCATCAGAGTTCTTGGGCGATTAGGTGTGTTGTCAATGAGTGGTGGTCCTGAGACCTACTTCAGCAGCAGGTAGGTCTATTGCAATGTGGTGCTTGGATGTACCGCACTGCTGGACTGGTCTCTGTGATTATGGCACAAGCATGAAGAGAGACATCATTTGCTTGAGAGAAGGAGAGAGCAGTGGAAACAAGATGTTACCTTGGAGCCTAGTGCTGGCCCTCCACAGGGGGGCCCAGCATGGGTCACAGCCCCATGGTGCCTGACCCAGGTGGGTTATCATGAACAGGGCATCTGGACCTTTCCTAGCACCAGGTAGAAACTCACAGACCCAGCAGAATATATTGCCATCTTTAGGCCCTCCCCTAGGGAACAACACACCAACCAACGATATGGGATAAACCTCGGATTAGGACACCTCCTGCTGCTGAAAAAGTGGCAGCATACTAACTGCAGACTCCTGGGAAACCTGGGCTTTGGGCACTATTTAGAGGTGAAACTGTGGTAGTGATCACAGGCTCTGAGAACATAGTAATTAGCCTGTTTAGAATCTCTAGAAGGACTGGCATAAAAAAAAGCTGTGTTGTGAAGACTGAAATAAATACCAAATCCTTGAATGTGCAGACATCATGATATGCTCATAAGCATTAAGAACATTTAGAGAACCATGACCTCACCCCACAGACCTAATAAGGTGCCAGATACTGACCCTAAAGCAATGAAGATGTAATTTCTTAGACACAGATAATTTAAAATAGCTGTTCAAGGAAACTCAATGAACTTTAAGAATATATAGAGAAACAATTGAATAATTTATCAGAAAAATCTTAACAAGGAGATTAAAATAATTTTTTAAAAAATCCAACAGAAATCCTGTAGGCAAAAACCACAATGAACTAGATAAAAAATATAATAGAAAGCATCAACAGAAGAATAGATCAATTAGAAGAAAAAAATAGTGAGCCCAAAGACAAACTACTTGAAATACACAGAGGGGAAAAAAAGAATGTAAAGGAGTGAAGAAAGCCTACGGGAACTATGGGGCAGCATCAAAATAGCGACTCTTCATGTTTTCTGGGTTTAAGTGGGATTTGAGAATGTCAAAGGGGTAGAAAGAATATTCAAAAAATTATAACAGACAACTTCTGACACCCAGAGAAAGATACAAAATCCAGATACAGAAAGGCCAAAAGCCACTTAGATTAAACTCAAATGAGTGTACCCCAAGACATATCATAATTGATCTCTCAAAGGTGGAAGACAAAGATAGGATTCTGAAAGCTACAAGAGAAAAGAAGCAAATATTTAATATGGAAGCTCCAATTTGCCTGGCAGCAGACTTATCATCAGAAATCTTACAGGCCAGGAGGGAGCGTGATGATATAGTCAAAGTACTCAAGGAAAAACAAAACAAAACGAACTTTCAACAGAAAATGCTGGAGCCAGCAAAGTTATGCTTCAGAAATGAGAGAAATACTTTCCCAGACAACAGCTGAGAGAGTATATCACCACCAGATCTGTCTTATAAGAAACTCTATAAAGAGTTCTTTAAACTGAAAGAAAGAGGTTCTAACTTGTAAGAAAAAAGCATTTGAAGCTATAAAACTCACTGGTAAGAGAAAGTATACAAACAAATTCATAATACTCCTATACTGTAGACGTTGTGTGTAAACTAGACATATCTTTAGAATGAAGATAAGAGACAGCATTGTTAAAAAATAACTACATTAATAGGTGAAAAGCTAGGCAATATAAAAAGATGTAACATTGAACATTAAAAATTCCAAATGTAGGGGGAATAGAATTATGGTGTAGTTTTTTTTTGTTTCATTTCCTATCTTTATGATCAAAATTAAGTTGCTATCAGTGTAAAATAACTTGTTATAAATCCAAGATGTTTTGGTAAGACTTATGATAACCACAGAGCAAAAACCTGTAACATATACACTAAAAATAAAAAGCAAACACATCACTGGAGAAAATCACCTAAACACAAAGGAGGATAGAAAGGAAGAAAGAACTGCACATAAACATGTGTGCACATACACAAAGACACAAGAAAGCAAATAACAAAATAGCTGTAGTAAGGCCTTACTTAGCAGTAATTACCTTAAATATAAAAGTATTAAATTTCCCAATTAAAAGATGTAATTAGTGAATGGATTGAAAAAACAAGATCCAGCTATATACAAGAAACTCACTTCACCTGTAAGGACACACATAAACTAAAAGTGAAATAATAGAAAAAGATACCTATGCATATGAAAACTGAAAAAGAGCTGGATTGTCTATGCTTATATTAGATAAAATATACTCTAAATATAAATCTGTAAAAAGAGACAAGGTCATTTTGCAAAGATAAAGGGGTCAATTTACTAAAAGGATGTAATAGTTGTAAATATATATGTACCCAACATAAAAACACCTAAATATATAAAGCAAATATTATTAGACTTAAAGAGAGAGAAATACTCAAATGCAATAATAGTAGGGGACTTTAATACCCTGCTTTCAGCAATGGACAGATCATCCAAATAGGAAATCAACAAAGAAACAGTGGAGTTAAATTGTACCATAGACCAAGTGAACCTAACAGACCTATACAGAACATTCTACTCAACAGCTTCAGAATACACATTCTTCTCAACAGCACATGAAATAGTCTCTGGGTTAAGTTATATGGCAAACAATAAAGTAAGTCTCAACAATTAAAAAAAAATATATCAGGTATCTTTTCTAATCATAATACAATAAAACTAGAAATGAATAAGAACTTAGGAAACTATACCAACACATGGAAATTTAAAAACATGCTTCTGATCAACCAATAGGTAAATGAAGAAACTAAAGAACAAATTAAAATATTTACTGAGATAAATGAAAATGGAAACACATCCTTCCCAAACCTATAATATTCCCAAAATTATGGTATTCACTTAGGTGTTATAAACTTCCCTCTTGAAACTACTTTTGTTGTAATGACTACATCAGAAATAAAATAAAATAAAACAAACAATCTAATGTTGCAGCTCAAGGAACTAGAGAAACAAGAATGTACCAAACCCAAATAAACAGAAAGAAATAATAAAGATAAGAGCAGAGATAATTGAAATAGAGATTTTTTAATCTATACAAAAAATCAATTAAATGAAAACCTGTTTTTTTAAAGATAAACAAAATTGACTAACCTTTAGCGAGCCTAAGAAAACAATGAGAAAACTCAGATAAATAAAATCAGAGATAAAAAAGAAATCATTAAAACTTTAGAAATACAAAGAATCACTAGAGACTATTGTGAATAATTATACTCCCACAATTTGGAAAACCTAGAAGAAATGCATAAGTTCCTGGACACATACAGCTTACCAAGATTGAATCATGAAGAAATGGATGATCTTATGAGACCAAAAATGAACAAAATTGAATAAGAAATCAAAAGTCTCCCATCAAAGAAAAATCTAGGACCAGAAGCCTTCACTGCTGAATGCCACCAAACTTTTAAAGAAGAACTGATATAAGTTATTCTCAAATTGTTTTAACAACAACAACAAAAAAACTGAAACAAAGGGAATTCTTCTAAACTGATTCTATTAGACCAGCTTTGCCCTGGTTTCAAAATGAGACAAGGTCACAAAAGAGAACTGCAGACCAGTATTCATGATGAACATAGATGCAAAAAATCCCCACCAAAATATTGGCAAACCAAATCTGAAAGCACGTCAAAAAGGTTATTCACCATAATCAAATGGGATTCATCCCATGAATGCCTATGGTTCAATATATGCAAATCAATAAATGTGATACATCACATGAAGAGAATTAAGAATACAAATTATATGATCATCTGAATAGATGAATATAAAACAGTTGATAAAATTTCACATCCTTTTATGATAATTTCACATCCTTCTATGACGAAACTGTCAACAGTTTAGTCATAGAAGGAATGCACCTCAATGTAATAAATGCTGTATAGAATAGACCCACAGCTAACATCACAGTGAACAGGGAAAAACTGAAAACTTTCTCTCTAAGATCAGGAATAAGACAAGGATGCCTACTTGTATTACTTTAATTCAGCATAGTACTGGAAGTCCTAGCCAGAGCAATCAGGCAAGGAAAAGAAATAAAAGGCATTCAAATTAGAAATGAGAAAGTTAGATTGCCCCTGTTTGAAGACAACATGATCATATACAGTTATATGTCCCTAAATGATGGAGATAAGTTAAGAAGTGCAGTGTTAGGTGATTTCTTCATTATGAAAACATCATAAAGATTACTTACATAAACTTAGTTGATATAGTCTTCTAAATATGTAGACTATATTTGTTCATAGGCTACACAACCGTAGAACATGTTACTGTACTTAATACTGTAGACAGCTGTAACACAATAGTATTTGTGTATCTAAACATAGAAAAGGTACAGGAAAAATACAATATAAAAGATTAAAAATGATATAGCTGCATAGGACAGCACCGTTACAAGTTTATGGGACAACCTTTGTATGTGCGGTCTTTCATTGATGAGAATTTCATTATATATCTGTCATCAGTGTTTTATATTGTTCATTGTAGAGCTCCTTTTACTTTCTTGGTTAAATTTCTCTCTAGGTATTTTATTTATTTCATAATTATTGTAAAAGGGATTGCTTTCTTTATTTCTTTTTCAGATGTAGAAAACATATAGAATATTTTCAGATTCAATGCAATCTCCATCAAAATACCAATGGCATTCTTCAGAGAAACAGAGAAAAAAGATCATATAATTTGTATGGACCAAAAAAGACCCCAAATAGCCAAAGCAATCCTGAGCAAAAACAACAAAGCTGGTGGTAGCACACTACGTTATTGTGAAACATACTACAATGCTGTAGTAAACAAAACAGCATAGTACTGGCATAGAAACAGAAACATAGACCAATGAAACAAAATAGAAAGTTTATGAATAAACCCACACATCTACAGTCCACTAGTTTTGGACAAAATAATGCCAAGTATGCATAATGGAGAAAGGAGAGACCCCTTGATAAATGGTTCTGGGGAAACTGGGTATCAACATGCAGAAGAATCAAACTAGATTCTTATCTCCCACCATATACAAAAATCAACTCCGAATGGAGTGTGGCGATTCCTCAAGGATCTAGAACTAGATATACCATTTGACCCAGCCATCCCATTACTGTGGATATCCCCAAAGGATTGTAAGTCCTGCTGCTATAAAGACACATGCACACATATGTTTATTGCGGCACTATTCACAATAGCAAAGACTTGGAATCAACCCAAATGTCCATCAGTGACAGACCGGATTAAGAAAATGTGGCACATATACACCATGGAATACTATGTAGCCATAAAAAAGGATGAATTCATGTCCTTTTTAGGGACATGGATGCAGCTGGAAACCATTCTCAGCAAACTGTCGCAAGAACAGAAAACCAAATACCGCATGTTCTCATTCATAGGTGGGAACTGAACAATGAGATCACTTGGACACAGGAAGGGGATCATCACACACTGGGTCCCATTGTGGGGAAGGGGTGGGGAGGGATAGCATTAGGAGATATACCTAATGTAAATGACAAGTTAATGGGTGCAGCACACCAACATGGCACGTGTATAGATATGTAACAAACCTGCAAGTTGTGCACATGTACCCTAGAACTTAAAGTATAAAACATATATATATATATATATATATATATATATATATATATGAACGGAAGCTACAAAACTACTAGGAGAAAATTGGGGGAAATCTCCATGACATTGGCCTAGGCAAGGAATTTTTGGATAAAAACTCAAAAGTATACTGAAAAGCAACAAAATACACACAAATCATAGGCAGCAAATACAAACAAATGGGATTATATCAAACTAAAATGCCTCTGCACAGAAAAGGAAATAATCAACAGAGCAAAGAGATAACCTACAAAATGAGAGACTATATATGCAAACTATGTGTTTGATAAGGGATTAATATCCAAAATATATAAGGAATTTAAATAATTCAAGAACAACAACAAAAATAACCTTATTAAAAAATGATCAAAAGAGCTGAATGGAGATTTCTCAAATGAAGACATACAAATTACCAAGAGACATATGAAAACATGCTCAACATTATTCATCACCAGAAAAATTCAGATCAAAATTAAAATGAGATATCCCCTAACTTCTGTCAGAATGAGTACTATTACAAAATCCAAATATAACAAATGTTGGGGAGAAGGTGAAGACAAGGGAACCCTACACACTACTGGTGGAATTGGAATTGTAAGTTAATACAGTGATTATGGAACACAGTATGGTATAAAGGTTTCTCAAAATATTAAAAATAGTATTATCATAAGATCTATCAATCCCACTACTGGGTATTATATACAAAAGAAATGAAATTGGTATGTCAAAAAGATATCTGCACTCTCATGTTTATTGCAGCACTATTGACAATAACCACGATATGGAATGAACAAACATAAATGTCTATCAAGGGATGAATTGATAAAGAAAGTGTGATACACACACACACACACACACACACACACACACACAAAACAATGGAATACTATTCATCATAACAACGAATGAAATCTTGTCATGCAGCAACATGGATGAATCTGAATGGCATTAAGTTAAATAAGCAAGCACAGAAAGACAAATGCCACATGATTTTATTAAAATGGGAATCTAAAACATTGTTTTTATAGAAGTAGAGAGTTGAATAGTGGTTATCATAAGATTTTGAGGGTGTAAAGGAGGGAAGTGATAAGAGATTGGTCAACAAGTCCAAAGCTGTATTTAGATAAGTATAAATTCTAGTGTTCCATTTTATAGTGGGATGATTAGAGTTAACAATAATGTATTGTTAAATATAGTGTATATTTCAAAGTACCAAGAAGAGAGGTTTTTTAATGTTCTCATTACAAATAAATGATAAATGTTTAAGGTGATGGACATGCTAATTACCCTGATTTGATCATTACATAACTTATACATGTATGGATAGATCATATTCTACTCCACAAATATGTATAATTTTTATGTGCCCGTCATAAAATAAAGCTTAGTTGGGAGAATCATATTTATAGGGAATTGCCTGAAGCTTACCTATTTAAGTTGAAACTATAAATTTTATTCTTGGATTTAGTAAAGCCATCTGAGACTTGTGTTTTGCATATTCCTCATTTTAATTTTTTTTTTTTTTTTTATTTTTTTTTTATACTTTAAAGTCAGTACAATTTATCCATCTCCTTAGTTTTATCCTGTTTTATTGTACATCTTGTTGAAAGTTTCTTTAGGATTTTTAATGAGTTTGTGTCAAATTATTTAAAAACAGAGGATTTTATTTGCCAAATGATTATAGTTGAATAAGACATACAAACATGTATTAATAAAGATACGCAAAATAAGTAATATAAAATGCTTACCATTCCATTGATTTCCCAGTATTAAATAAAACCATAATATAAAACTCATTTAATCTTGCCATCAGCCCTTTAAAAAGTAACCTGTCTGATGATTTTTGATGGTTTTATCTAAATATCTCAATGAAAGCTAGAGGAGGGGCTAATGGGTGGATGCTCCTTATTTCTTCCTTATCCAGGATTCATATGGTTTACATATTAATTGCTAATTTAACCTAAATGTAGAATTTCTTTTTCTGTAATGAAAATTAAGTGATTACCTTGCCCTTTCATTATTAAATGATTTTTACACTTTGCCTGTAAATTAAAGTCATAGAAGAGTGATGAAAATAAAGCTCATTTATAAATTCATTCATATTCCAGGGAGAAATATTTTAGGAAAACATGTAATAGAAGAGGCAGAGTTACAATGAAATATTATTTTTATTTAGGTAGGCAATTATGATTAACATGAAATATGCATTTTGCCCATGGGCAGAAACCATAGGGGAAATAAAATTACTTACACATTACTTCTTACCATTCCAACTTTATTGGAAACTTTTAAAGGATCTGGCAAAATGGTTCTTTGTAACATTTTGATTCCGTTGTTCCTATACTTTCTGATATGAATGAGAGCTAAGAGAAAACATTTGAATCTGATTACCTCTCTGAAGATATTTCAATAAAGATATTATGTATTTTCATGTACTTCTACTCTCAAGAATATGATTTGATAGGTCTCTTTGTGATACTGTAGCCTGGTAAATGCCATTTGGGTGAGTTATGCAGTGGGGTTGCAGGTGTCAAACCCCAAATTCACTGTCTGACATGAAGAGGAATGAACAAGAGTCTCAGGCTGCTGGAAATGGTAGAGAGGTAGTGGAAGCTGAGCAGAAGATTAAAAAAAAAAAAAAGGAAACATCAAGCAAAACGTTAGGAAATGTGTAATTGGATATGAATAGAGAATAGTAACAATAGGCCTACTTACCAAGTGAGGGTAATTTTATATTATCTTTGCAGCATGCTCGCTACAAAGACCCAGTTTGGCGCATCCACTTAGAGCCTCCTTGATTTACTGAAGTCTCTTTACTCTAAAACCTAAATAATAATTATATTTAATAATAATTTAGTATGTGATAAGAATTGTTAGTCACTGTTCTGAATGCTTTACATAACAAACCATAGTGTTCCTATCAACCCTACTTTATAGTTCAAGAAACAACAGTATTCCATTAAGTAATTTGCCCAAGGACTCATGGAGCAGATGGAAGATGGACCAAGTCATCTGGCTCCAGCTTGTGTAACTTTTTTCTCCTGTACTCTAATTTTTGATGATCTGTAAATTTTGATACTTTTTCAAAGTGAAAATTTGAAAAAGTGGTATCTTTTCAAATTTGGTGAAAATTTGATATCTATTGTTAATTGGTAATTCTGACAGCCAACTTGCAACAACAAATTGCACTCATACGAACTTTTAAGTAACTATAGAAAAATACAGTTTATTAAAGGAAAATGAATGGTCAACAACTACAATCACTGTGGTTACTTAAATAAAGCCCCATTTAAGTAACTTTATTTGGTAGCTTTCTATTAAAGCTATCAAGGGATTTGTAGCTTCAAACACATTACTGTTATCTCAGATTTCCTTATGAATACCAACAGAATAATTAAATACAGGTTGATATTTTATACTAAGAATTATTAGAAAATTATAAATCTGTATGTATGTTACATAATCTAACTAAAAATAAAAAAATACTGTGGGACAGTTATATTAGCAGCTACATGTATGGACTCAGTGACCTTTGGGCTTCATTCTAGTGGTAAGATTTGACCCTAATGGGATAATTTAAGAGTACTGTCCAGTGGAATCAGGAACCTGGCAGTTCTTGTCCTTTTACAGAGGTGGTGTGCTCCACAGTCATCCAATCAGGCACCCAGATAGCGTTCTTGCTCCGTTCCTGATGACAGAGCAACAGCTAGGTTGCAATGAACAGTATGACAGGCCTTGACATTCCCAATTACAGTGTCACTCATAGGTTGTGGAAATGAGATTATGCCTATAGTAACTATTTTTCATAAAAGGCTCTGCCATTCTAACCCTGCTGTGTGGTACTTAAACTACTTGTTGGTCAATATTCCCTGTGACATTTGCAAAAATCGGTTACCTAAATATACCTCAGTAATATGATGATGTTTGCTCCTCCATTTAGGAGAGTTTGAAACAAAATTTAAATCAATAACATAGAACATTGAGTTCATTGGAAAAAAAAATTACACTTAAATGAAGGGTAACATTTTTCATGTATACTTCATTTTAGCAACTTCTGTTTCTTTTAAAATGAGACTGTTGGATAATAAAAACAGTATCTCTGTTCTCTCTGGCACATAAACACTTTCAGTTCTCTTTAGAGTATCATGCATGACTGGTGCTCAGTAAATGTTACAAAAATTAAGTAAAATTTACAAAAAAAAAAAAACAAAAACAAAAAACAGCTTTCCTATAACCACTAGGTGTTATTGGGAGGTAGAGCATTGCATTGGTATTAACAGATACAGCCCTGCTCTTATACGATTTGTGCACCAAATGGGAATTTGCTTTGACACTGAATTATCTGACAATGTAATGCACTTACAATGCCAAGCACAGAATTATTGACTAATGCATACTAGTTGATAATGAGTATTAATTTATTCTGTTTTCTTGAGATAAATATTGTCTATCTTTGTTTTGTTTGTTTTTTTTTTTTTTTGAGACGGAGTCTCGCTCTGTGGCCCAGGCTGGAGTGCAGTGGCCGGATCTCAGCTCACTGCAAGCTCCGCCTCCTGGGTTCACGCCATTCTCCCGCCTCAGCCTCCCGAGTAGCTGGGACTACAGGTGCCCGCCACCTCGCCCGGCTAGTTTTTTGTATTTTTTTTTTAGTAGAGACGGGGTTTCACTGTGTTAGCCAGGATGGTCTCGATCTCCTGACCTCGTGATCCGCCCGTCTCGGCCTCCCAAAGTGCTGGGATTACAGGCTTGAGCCACCGCGCCCGGCCAATATTGTCTATCTTTAGAGCCAACTATTCTTGGGACCTTAAAACTAGCAACTGTGAATGAAAATATATAATCCCATTAAAAATTTCTAACCTTTTCAAGGACCAATTTCTTGAGTATGGTGAAGGAGCCATTTCCTAAAATAGTTTTTGTTAATATCCACTCAAGCCTCAGATTATTTTTGAAATTTTTTTATTTCTTTTGTTTTTTTATTATCTTTCTTCTACTGTCATCTCTTCACCTCTCTCACCATCATATATCAAGCCTGGGCAACTTCCACACATTTACTAATGCTTTTTCTACCTTGAGCAGTTTTATTCCACCACTATCATGTGAGAATCATTTTACCTTTGTGGACGCACCAATCAACATGCAGACGTTGCAGTTCCTTAGCCTTCACTATTTACCTCAGACCCCTTATCTGGGACTTTATTCTAAGTTTTTCTTAGACCTAGAATGGCCCTACATCTTTATTCAGCCTTTACACACACATTACACAAACAATAGTCTTCAAAAAACATAATTACTTCAGACTGAATTAAAATGTAAATACAGAAAACAACACAAATGTGTGTCTTTATGAATAATTATAAGACAGAAAACTTATACTTACTACTCAGTTTAAAGATAGAACTTTGCAGGATTCCTGGGCAAGACAGCTAAATAGGAACGGCTCCAGTCTGCAGCTCCCAGTGAGACCAATGCAGAAGGCAGGTGATTTCTGCATTTCCAACTGAGGTACCCAGTTCATCTCATTGGGACTGGTTAGGCAGTATGTGCATCCCAAGGAGGGCAAGCAGGAGGAGGGTGGGGCATCACCTCACCTGAGAAGTGCAAGGGGTCAGGGAACTCCTTCTCCTAGCCAAGGGAAGCTGGATCATGTCATGGGGGACAGTGGTATCCTGCCCAAATACTACACTTTTCCCAGAGTCTTCACAACCCACAGACCGGGAGATTCCCTCAGGTGCCTACACCATAAGGGCCCTGGGTTTCAGGCACAGAACTGGGTGGCCATTTGGGCAGACACAGAGCTAGCTGCAAGAGTTTTGTTTGTTTGCTTGCTTGCTTGCTTGCTTTTGTTTTTTTCGTAACCCAGTGATGCCTGAAATGACAGCCAGCCAGAACCGTTCACTCCCCTGGAAAGGGGGCTGAAGCCAGGGAGCCAAGTGATCTGGCTCAGGGGATTGCACCGCCGCAGAGCCTAGCAAGCTAAGATACACTGGTTTGAAATTATTGCTGCCAGCACAGCAGTCTGAAGTCGACCTGGGATGCTCCAGCCTGGTGAGAGGAGGAGCATCCACCATTACTGAGGCTTGAGTAGGTGGTTTTCCCCTCACAATGTAAACAAAGCTGCCTGAAATTTAGCGCTGGGTGGAGCCCACCACACCTCTGCAAAGCCACTGTAGCCAGACTGCCTCTCTAGATTCCTCCTCTCTAGTCAGAGCATCTCTGAAAGAAAGGCAGCAGCCCCAGTCAGGGGCTTATAGATAAAACTCCCATCTCCCTGGGACAGAGCACCTGGGGGAAGGAGTGGCTATGGGCGCAGCTTCAGCAGACTTAAAAGTTTCTGCCTGCCAGCTCTGAAGAGAGCAGCAGATCTCCAAGCACAGCACTCGAGCTCTGCTAAGGGGAAGATTGCCTTCTCAAGCGGGTCCCTGTCCCCCATGTCTCCAGACTGGGAGACACCCCAGCAGCGGTCTACAGACAGCTCATACAGGAGAGCTCCGGCTGGCATCTGGCAGGTGCCCCTCTGGGACAAAGCTTCCAGAGGAAGGAACAGGCAGCAACCTGTGCTGTTCTGCAGCCTCCACTGATGATACCCAGGCAAACAGGGTCTGGAGTGAACCCCCAGCAAACTCCAGCAGACCTGCAGAAGAGGGGCCGGACTGTTAGTAGAAAAACTAAGAAACAGAAATCAATAGCATCACTATCAACAAAAAGAACAACCATGCATAAACTCCGTCTGAAGATCACCAACAGCAAAGACAAAAGGTAGATAAATCAATGAAGAGGAGGAAAAATCAGTGCAAAAAAAAAGCTGAAAATTCCAGAAGGCAGAATGCCTCTTCTCCCCCAAAGGATCACAACTCCTCACCAGCAAGGGAACAAAACTCGATGATGGAGAACGAGTTTGACGAACTGACAGAAGTAGACTTCAGAAGGTGGCTAATAACAAATTCCTCCCAGCAAAAGGAGCTTGTTCTAACCCAATGCAAGGAAGCTAAGAACCTTGATAAGAGGTTAGAGGAATTGCTAACTAGAATAACCAGTTTAGAGAAGAATGTAGATGACCTGATGGAGCTGAAAAACACAGCATGAGAACTTCGTGAAGCATACACAAGTATTAATAGCCAAATCAATAAAGCAGAAGAAAGGATATCAGAGATCGAAGATCAACTTAATGAAATAATGCCTGAATACAAGATTAGAGAAAAAAAGAATGAAAAGGAATGAACAAAGCCTTCAAGAAATATGGGACTATGTGAAAAAAACTAAAACTACATTTGATTGGTGTACCTGAAAGTGACGGGGAGAATGGAACCAAGTTGGAAAACACTCTTCAGTATATTATCCAGGAGAACTTCCCCAACCCAGCAAGACAGGCCAACATTAAAATTCAGGAAACACAGAGAACACCACAAAGATACTCCTCAAAAAGTGCAACCTCAAGACACATAATGGTCAGATTCTCCAAGGTTGAGATGAAGGAAAAAACGTTAAGGGCAACTAGAGAGAAAGGTCAGGTTTATTTTCTTCTTCAGGGAACCATTTCATCCTATTTAGAACTATTTTACTCACCTTGAGTATTTCACTTTCTGGTAAATTTTATTTAATATCTTTTTTATTTCTTTTTGGCCTTTAAATTTTCATTTCTACGTTTTATTTTTCATAATTTTTATTTTTGTATCTTCTAGATTAGTCTGAATTTATGAAATAGTCTTTTTATTTCTAATCTTTGTCTTAGTTTTAAAATACAATTTTTAAGATGCTAAAACATTATTCTTCCTAATTCTGATTTATCTTTAACTCCAATATAATTTTCTTAATGTCTTTTAGGTTGTTTAGAATCATGAAAAACAATTTTCATGTATTTTGTGACCATATCCTTCTCGTATGCTTTCATCGTTTGTGGGAATGTTATATGGATCAATTATCTTTTTAAGTTATAATAACTGTATGAGATTGGATTTGATCCTTTTCTTTTGCTCATTTTCATGTGAACTTATATTTTTCTGAACCTTCTAGAAGGAGACAAGGTTCATATGTGTCATATAAATTTACATAGTTCCTTCTTTTGTTGTTTTTGTATTGAGTTAAACAATATAGTGGATTGCTTTTGTGATTTCCTGGCTGTCATCCCTTTTCTCACCTATATCTTTTCCTGTTTTTTAGTTATTGCACTGTTCTGCTCCAATTTTGACTTTACTCTTGGTAATTTTTGCTCAGTGTGATGTTTTACCCTGAAATGAATCCCTGCCTGTCAATTTTGAAGAGGTTATAGGGGCTGCACTGCTCTTTAGAACTTACAGTGGATGCCTTGTACCCACCTGCTACTGTGTTGGGAAAAACTCCTCTCATGTTCAACTGCTGATCTCAAATTGGCCCACTATATTTTCCAGTGAATACAACTTAATGATTTGGGGATTCTTTTATTCTCAAGTTTGTCAGACAACTTGCTTCTCTTTCCTTTATCCTGAACAGATGCTAATAAAAGACAGATTACGATCATTTATGTTGTATGGTGCAAGGGGAATCCCTGTCACCTCGTTTTGTTATGCATTTACTATCTAGTTGCTCAGTTTGTATTTATGAGAGCATTCCAGGAGATTTCAACACTATGCCACCACCACTGCCTCCACTTTCACAATATTTTCAGATTTCTTATATCTAAAACCCAAATTTCTAATTTTCTGCTCTACATTCTCTATAATTTTAGATCTCCCTCTGTTTTGCTTAATTAAATATTTTTTAAAGCCATACCAAAGCTTCAAGTCTTTCTACCCCTTCCTATTTTTTCAGACTTTGAATCATTACTTATTCAGTCAGAATCCTGGGATTAATCAATCACTTTGAAGTACTAAATAGTGCTGTCATTTCCCTAATCTTCTTTTCATTTTTCAGAACAATTCCTGTCAAAGTCCCATTATATTTTAAGCTAACTTTTGTGCTGCTTTACCCTTATATATATCTATCAAGCATCACTGAAAATTAGCAAATGGAATTGCCAGACACAATTAGACATAATTTCCAAACTCTTTCAAACATCTTGTTGAATTGTTGATGTACGTTGGTAATTCTTTTGTTTCCACTCAGCACCCTTTCAGATTCTCCATAGCAAATTCTCAATCATCACCAGTCTTCAGAAGCCCTTCAGCCACTCCTTTTAACTATTAGCAGATCACATTTTTTGCTAATTCCTAAAGGAAATCCACTTCATCAGATACTCTTTTCCCCAATCTTAACCCTAACTTTATTCAAGTAAATTATTTTTCCCTCCCATCCCTGTCTTTCAGTGCCCCTTTTACATTTTTTCATGAATTTTCAATATGTAACAACATTCTATGATTCTGCGCTCTTCTAATTAACCCTAACCCTAACTCTAACCTTAATGCTTACTTTCTATTTATTTGTCAATACATTGCTAAAGACCTTTGCCTTTCATTATTCTTGTAAAAATACATTCCTCAGTACTTCCCCTAATTTCCTAAGGGCTAAGATTCACGGACTTGGTTTCTCAACAGCATTTTGTTTGTGCTTAATATAACATTTATGTCATTTATACATTAAACTCTTGACTTCTATAGATGCAGTCATTTTTGTGGCATATTAAAGACCTCTGATTTTCTGTAACATGTTTTCCCGTTCACTTTTCATTTTTTTCTGAAACTCACTTTGCGTGTTTAACACTAATCTTTCCTCTTCTTTTCAGTTACCTTTGATGATAATTTTCCACTGCTTTCACCACCCTCCATATTTTAATGTTTCTCAGCCTTATTTGCTGTGCTTTTTATATCTCACTCCACATATTTTTCATGCTTTAACCATTGAATTTATGCTATGCCTTCTTTTCAATCCACATTCTCCATTGCCTTAATTCAGAATTTCATCTAACCTTGCCAACACAGTTTGATCTAACTAGCTTCACCATGTTTTATGTCTCAAATAAATAATGTAAATATTTATTAAGCATCCTAATATTCTTAATATCTCAAATATAATGAGTTCTTAATATCAGAATGAGTAGGTGCTAAATAGCACTCCTTTAGAATTCTAATAGAGTAATATTTAAAATGTAATTTCTTGGAAATTTACTACTATGCAGATAATTTTATTATGCCATTTTATTGTTAGATGCTTGAGTTTTGCCTGCATACATGTCAGTGTTTTGTTAGAATTATTTTTGTAGGCACTAGTATTCATTTACATGTTCCATAAGCATTCAAAATTCACTAAATCACTTATCTTTCTTGAAAGGAAAGGAAAATAGTCATAAGTTAATTTGTCATGAAAATCGTATTTCTGTAATGGGTGAAATACACTTAATGAACTATTTAATGGGGGCACTTTTCTCAGCTGAAGCATATTTTGAGAAATGTGAGAAACCATGATTATAAATCCATATAATAGTTCATTAAGTCTATTTACAGAAAACACATTTGTCATTTTTAATGATACATTAATAATTTCATACTTTAAAAAATCTTTGTTATTAGCTCAGAATAATTGTGTTGATTTCACAGAAAACCTTGTCATTTTATTCATGCCTTGAGATAGCCCCATAAACTCTGATTTCTCGGTATATCTATTGTTCCTCTGGGAAAATGCTAATCTCCAAAAGAGTCTCTTTTCAGGGTACACACAGCAGAGTGTCATAACTTTTTTCTTCACTGATTTTTTCATGGGAGCTCTTCTTTATTCCACTCAGAAATGGGGAAAATACCTGTTACCAACTTTGGTGAAGTTTTATCACCATAGCTCCCCAACATCATTGGATAATGCTAGATCTTTAAAAATTTATTTGGCTATTGTATGTAGTCTCTTATTTTTCAGAAGCTAAAAGCCAGTCCATGAAGATGAAGAGGGGAAGACATTAAAGCATCTCCTTTGGTTTTCTCCTCTTTTTCAAAATTCATCCCCCCTCCTTCAGTCCAATATTACACAAAAACACCAAAGGTAGACAGGAAGCACCTGCAATCTTCATTATTCAATATCTCGTTAGGGATTATACCTCACAGGACTATATGGCCACACAAAAATTTTACTAATTGGAGGAGTACAAGAAAGGAATAACAAAATATCTAGTTATATCCTTCTCTAACATATGAAAATTAGAAATGCATTTTACTTATCAAGGTATTTGGTTCATAATTACACTTAGCATTTCTACATCCTTCTTGATGGTATACATTATTATATACCTAATTGTTTCCAACAGGACAATAATACATTTGGAAAACAACTAGTGTAATGAAGCACTGTGGTGATAAACAGCTTGTCACAAGCCTATGAAATACAAAAGTATGTATAATAGTTTGCTACTGAAGCTGCATTTTTCAGGATACTTTTTGAAACAGGATAGTTCCCTTGACCCCTTTTGGGACTTGCAATGGAGTTAGTTCACTTACTCAGCCCACAGCTCTCAACCCCTCATGGAAGGTGGAGCATGCAGGTGAGTGGGTGTAGAGGCAGAGATGAGCACTTCTGAGCAACTGGTAGGAGCAGAACTCCATATGGGCCTGAAACAGCATCTAGGGGTTGCCTAAAACCCCTGGAGCCCCAGAGGGCGTATGTTACAATGTGCTCCTTTAGTTTTGCTGTCCGTGGATGGCTTAAGTGGTAAACACCTCGGTGGAGGGTCAGTGTGACAGCCTCTTGCACCCACACCTGGGTCCTTGTCTGGCATCCAGGATGAATCAGGTTGCACAAATGGATTGAAGATGGTAAATGCAGAGGATTTTATTGCCAATGAAAGTGGTCCTCAGTGGGATGGGGAGCTGGAAAGGGGATGGAGTAGGACAGTGGTTTTCCCCTGGAGTATGGGTGTCCCTGGCTGAACTCTTCTCTGAGCTCCCACAATGAAGCCATCCCTCTGGAGTCAGGCTGCTTCTCACCAATGTTAAGCTGATTCTTCTCTTCTATCCTTCTCTGCTGTGCTGCTCTGCCCTCTCCCAGTGAAGCCTGGGGTTTTTATGGGTACAGAATTGGGGGACAGGGCAGGCCAGGGTCATTTTGGAAAAGGCAACATTTGGGCGGGAAAACAGGAATGCATGTTCTTTCTTTAGGCCACAGGTCCAGGCTTGAGGGTGGAATCCTCACCAGGGACCCTACCCTCTTCTACCTAGTATTTCCCTGCCTTCTATCTATATCATTTTGATTATAAGTGATGGGAATTCAACTTAGAGTACCTTAATCATAGGAGGAATTAATAAGTGGATTCTGGGGTTATCTCACATACTTGAAGGAAGGATTGAATATTTAAATTTTGGAACATGGAGGACTTCAGCTGAGCATCAGGAGCAACTAGTAAGCAGGATTCCAAAGGCATGAAAGCTTATTCTTCATTGCAAATCTCTGTTTTTAATCTAAATTTCGGCTTTATTTTCCTGCACTTTATACCTGTTTCCTACACAGAACAGGAAACATGGCTACACAATCTCAAATCAGAAGAGAGGTTCTCTGTCCCAATTCCAATGTTTAAAAATCCCAAGAAAGGGTCCTTGTTGATCAGGTCACATATCTGTACGATTCAAATGTTAGAAGACAGATGTAGTAATAAAAATATGAAATTGTTTCCATGAAAGGAGAAGCCTAGCACATAATATGGAGGGAGAAGAATGTCCACTGGACAGCCTTAAGATTTATCCATCAATTTCACCGGGCTTCAACTCAAATTAGGACAAAAAAAAAAAAAAAAACACTTTATCATAAATATGCAAAATATTCCTAGGTATTCTTCTGTGATATGTAATAAAGTTGGGTTGTTCACACACACACACACACACACACACACGCACACAACAGTGTGTATTTGCTCTCTCTTTAAGAATTTCATTTTGGCCTGTTTTCTTGTCAGAAGATGGGTTTTAATCATCTTTAATCATTTTGTTTCATTTTTTTTTTAGTCTAGAAGTCAAGTCAGATTAACTGGACAGTAATCCAGCCCCAGTCCTACACTTCCATTAGCGCCCTTTTAGGAGATGAATCTTAAATTTTGGCTTTGTCACCTCCTAAAGCAGCTGTTTTAATGGTAAATTATCAATTCCCATTGGGCATACAACTGTTTTCTTCATTCTAAATTCTCAGATCAATACCCTCTTGTGTTCTTTGTGTATTTCAATATTGCAATTAATTCCTTTAGTTATTTCCATCCAACACTGGCAACAATATTATGCATATACTAAATATTTAAATCTGACTTTTCAGAGGTTACATGAAGAAGAGTAGGTAACTATATATATATATTTTTTCTCTTTTTCTCCCAAAAAGTGTCTGAAAATGTATGAACATCTAAAAAATTTTAGCAATAACAAACCATGCTGATAATTGCAAATATGAGATGATAAATGAAAAAATACAAAGGAACAATTTAATTGCATAGTTTTATACTCTAGTAATGAATATATTTACATAAAAATATGTTCTGGTTTAGATAAATCTTTGAAATGTGCTACCATGCAGTATATTTTGTTAATTTTGGAAGATCTTTCCTTTCCTTGATCTGCTTTAACAGAGAACTTGATTTTATTCTTTTGTCTTACTGAGTTCTAATTTTGCGTGATTCCATTTAAGCAACTTCAGTAAATTATTGTTGCCCCAAATTTATATCTTTGACAGCATATGTTATTCAGAATTTTCAAACTCACTCTATGTTTAGACACAACTTTAATACACAAGAAATTTAATTTTCCCACTGAAAGATATTCAGGAAACACTTAAATCCTCTCTCTCCTTCAAGTATAACACTTTACTTTCTTTAGAAGTCTTTCCAAGACCCTCCAGCTACATTTGATCTCATTTAAGAATTCATTTAACCCAAGGAAACTGTATTATTATAATATTTTCCCAATTATTTTACTGTATCTTTTAACACATTTCTGTATAAATGTGACATGTTCATCTATTACATATATAAGCCTTTTTAAAGTATCTTAATTGTTAAAAATGCATAAACATTACCTTTGTTCTTCCTTGATATGTTCAGAAAGCCAAAAGAAAATAGGACACATTTGGCCGGGCGCGGTGGCTCAAGCCTGTAATCCCAGCACTTTGGGAGGCCGAGGCGGGTGGATCACGAGGTCAGGAGATCGAGACTATCCTGGCTAACATGGTGAAACCCCGTCTCTACTAAAAATACAAAAAACTAGCCGGGCGTGGTGGCGGGCACCTGTAGTCTCAGCTACTTGGGAGGCTGAGGCGGGAGAATGGCGTGAACCCGGGAGGCGGAGCTTGCAGTGAGGAGATCACGCCACTGCACTCCAGCCTGGGAGACACAGCGAGACTCCGTCTCAAAAAAAAAAAAAAAAAAAGAAAATAGGACACATTCAAAGGTGGTGATTTACAAGAGTTTAATGAAGAGGATATCTATAAAGTACGGTCAGTATTACAGGAAGCTAATAAGAAATGATTATGTGCTTCCAGGATAGTAACATTGGGGAACCTTACTGTTCCTAGGCCAAGAGGGACTAGGGAAGAGAGACCATAAGCTATAGAAGAAGGCTACCAGACAGGAGCTGTATACTATAATAGAGAAACCTAATATTGCCAAACCAAGATGCAGCAAGGTGGGAGCCAGGGTTATAAGCACTCCAGTTTCTCTGTCCTACTCTCCAGGTGCTTGAATTGTCTCCAACTGGCCAAGCTCTATAAGAACCCAAAGGGAAGGAGCATGGACAAGTCAGGTTTCACAGACTTCACAGAGAAGCTCAGGACACAGAGCAAGATACAGAAGGGTAGTCAGTGGGTCTAAATGGACAAATTGAGACTATCTAGAACAGTAATTGACATATAAAATCTTCAATCCAGTGTGTTGCCACAAAATATAATCACAAACATTCACATCACTGATCAGATTTTATCACATGCTTCATTGAGAAGGAAGAATATAATGGATTCTATATTATAGAACTTTAGGATCATTTATACGTTTATAAAGTCCGTATGTTATCTCTAAATCAATCCCCATAATTAAAGGGGTTACATTTTTTTCCTAAATTATCATTTCAAATGGAAAAAATGTCTTTGAACTGTTTTTAATATTGTCCTTGAAAACTTGGGTACGTAAGTCAATACCTCCATGTTGGCACTCTGTACAATTTTTTCTATAGAGGTTTGTGCATCATAGGCTTGTCTTAAGAACTAAGTAAAATAAAGTATATATAACATTTAATATGGTGCTTTGGCACATCACAAACATTTAGTAAGTATTGTTATGTTTTTAGCTAACTTTAGGAATGCAACAAGAAATTGCCTTAGGTAACATGTCTCTGAATAAATTACTTTATGTAATTGAGAATCTATTTATAGAGTCATAAAACATTTATTTCACATGTTTTAGGTATTTTATAATTACACTTTAAATTTGCATTTTATATATATATATATATATATATATATTTCGTCAGAAACACTGTACATTTTACAACTCATCATCTTTTGTTTTGGCCACAAGAAAACTCATGGTCAAATGTGCTTTCTTGCAGCACCTCCATGCTTGAATGTCTGTAGGCATTAATTTTTAAACTATTATATTGTATGACTTTATTTGGAAGAGTTCCTATTGTGAAAGTAAGAGAACTATAAACATAAATAAGTACATCTTCCTGAGACTTGGATTAATTATGTGGAAACTCAGGATATGTCTGTCCTTTCATCCTCCCTCTTAGCAGAGGCATTAGGAATACAATTAATATTTGTCTAATTATATATCACTGTTAGTGAGAATAGTTCCGTATTTTCAAAACTTCATGGGATTAAGTAATTAGAAACAAATATTTGAAACAGGTTGGATTAAGTTTTCAATTTTGCTTCATCAGTGAAATTCCTTTTTGTTGTTTGAAATTCAGCAACTGAATCCAGTGCCATTACGAAGATGCTCAAATGTTGTATAATGTTTTTCTAAAACCACCTATGCAGCATTAAATTTGTCTTAGAATTTTCTGCAGTGACAAATGTAAAACATGTTTTAATTTTTTAAATTATTGCTAAATACTGAAACCTGATTCCAGGCTGTGCAATAATGCTACATACATATTAGCTTCCTACAGGATTTCTAACTTGTGTTCTGGTGACCATTATGTTAAATACAGCCATCTTTCTCTGTTATACTTCACAAGAATGATTAACATGTAAATCTGTAAATAATTGTATATAAGATTAATAGAAAGGACACTTTCCACTTAAAATAGGAGACAAGACAGCATGCTAAATAAAAATATAATGCACATCCTTACACAGAAAAACCGAGGATGACTTTACTCACAGTGGGCAGCTAGATATGGATCATGGTGAATTATTGTTTGTGCTTAGTTCATGATTTAAAGCAATTTTTTTAGAGAAGCCTCACTGAATTTTTCTAGTGGGTTTTGCCACCTTGATTATCATCCCTTTGCAAGTCAGTTAGGAACGCAGTTTGTCTTTGGAGAAGTTAGGTGTTATGATAAAAATTTTGTGAAGAAATAGCTTAAAACTATAGCTGACTTCTCTAAAAGCGAATCTTCCAACAGTGACACACAAAAAATGTTCCCTTTTAGTAGCAAATGCAAAATATATTGATTGTCTCTAAAGTATGTCATTTGCCGTTTTGCATCAAAGCACTTTAAAACCTTTTAACATCATGGGAGTAGGAACTGAAATACATTAAATGTACTTTCTGTGGTATAATTTTGTTCAGAATATTAGATCTTAGGTATAGAATAATTATTACATTTCATGCACACTTTCCTGAATTTACTAAATTTTCCTTTCAGTTTCTGTCATGACTTCAATGGTATAAATAATTACAAAGAGAAGCCCTTTTTTCACTTCCCCTAATACAGATGAAATGATAAATTAAAATATTTTTCTCTTAGAAGACAAGTAATCAGTATTTTTATCTTTGTTTTGGGGAAAAGAGTCATAAAAATTATTCCCTTACCTGGTAATATGGTAAAATCATAACATTTTTGGATTATAAAATTTGATAATTTAAAAAATCTAAAATAACTTTACACATTTAATAATATACATGTTGTCATCTCTGATAAAGCCATGTAACTGATAAATTTGTGAGAACTTTGATAAAATAAGAAACAAGACATACACACCAAAAAACTAGTTATTTTATAGTATCATCTATTATTTGTATATTATTTTATGATATTGATCATAAGATCCTAAAGCATAGTCAGACATTTCTGAATTTCTCAATCACTTGGAATTTACATTTGGACAGTTTTATATTCATAAATTATGTCAGGGTGTTACATGATTAGAGTGAATTGCAAAACTGTGGAGACTAGGTGATTTTACAAGCAAGGTGCTATGCAGATACTCTTAGCCAGCAACATTTATTAAGTCATTTTGCTGAAAACAACAACAAAAAAATGCCTTTGTAATGATGCTATGTGTGCATTTTCAAATGTATGGTACGAAGCCTTTTCCCTTATGTCGTAAAAGTACTTAGAAAGATAAACATTGTATTTCTTAATGAGTTTTTTTAAATCAGAGGAGACACTATATCCGTTGGCACTGTACATTTCTGATGTATTTATTTGCTCCTCAGTCTTGTATTGCCTTGTGACATATCCTTCTTGTTCATTTATCAATTAATTATTTCCTTCAGTTTGATTAATAGAGTAACTACCGTGTGTCCAGCTGACAGGTGTCAAGGTTGCCTATTAGGATAATGAGTATAACCGAAGGTAATAATCAAGCCCTCACGCAATTGTTGCGGTAGTGCAATCAAAAGGCAAAAAGGTGATGTGGGCCGTTTTTCTACAAGGGGTGGCATCAGGTGAGCATCAGATGGATGCAGCACAGATGAGGTGAACTGTCTCACTGCCAAGGAGTCCCCAGAAAAGGGCTCCTGTCTTATTGGACTGAGGGTTGAATCAGACCGTGGAAAATTGCCTCATTCAAGATCCCAGAAAAGAAGTCTTCGTGGAGGTCCCTGGAACTAGGAATGCAGACGTGCATATGAGTATGGCTACCCTGAAGGCCTGAGTCCTTGACTGCAACACTTTTCAGAAAACTGCAGCGCATTCACTGTACAACAAGGCTGGCGTGGGAAAGTCAGCTTCCCTCCCACCCCCATAAGGCCTCGCAGGCAGTTTCATAATTGCTTCTAATAGGTCTGAAAGATCATACATAGGAACTTGGCCTGGAGTCAGCCTTCTTAAAATGTGACGTGCACTAGTAAGAAAAAAACAATGTACTTAATATTCCCCTTGCTCTTCAGTAAATTAAGCTCTGTCAAATGCAGCATTTTTCTTCAAACTAAAGAGTGTATTCTGCAATGATAAATTCAACAAATATTTCTACAGGTTCTGCAAGACCTTGGAGTCAATTTATTATCCATGTTTTTAAAATTTTTTTAGACATAGGAGCTCACTCTGTTGCCCAGGCTGGAGCAGAGTGATAGAATCATAGTTCACTGCAGCCTTCAACTCTTGGGAATCATGTGATTCTCCCACCTCAGCCTCCTGAGTAACCAGGACTACAGGTGTACCACCACCACTCCTGGCTAATTTTTAAATTTTTTATAGAGATGAGGTCTCACTATCTTGCACAAGCTGGTCTCAAACTCCTAACGTCAAGCAGTCCCACTGACTCAGTGGCCTCCCAAAGTGTTGGTATTACAAGTGTAAGCTACTATTTTTATTATTTATTTGGTCTTTCAACAAATACTATTGAGCATCCCTTCTATTCTCATCAGTGTCAGGACCTGGAGACATGAGGAACTAATAGACTTGCCTCCTAGGCAAACAGTTTTAAAGCCCCTATTATTTGCTAAATGACATCAAGACCCTTTAACCTGGCATTCGAATCATTTAATTAAATGACCCCAGCTAACTTTCTAGCCAAAAAGCCTTCACAGTGAATTTCTGGAAGTGAATCCTTTCCCCACATTTCAGTACAACCAACGTTATCTACTGATTTACATAAATTACAGAGCCACTTAATGAACCTCGACTTGTTTGAACCTTCCATGAACATCTACCTAATTCCCAACATCACCATCTCTTCATCTTCATACAATTCTTTTAGCACTTTTTTTTTTTTTTTTTTTTTTTGAGACGGAGTCTCACTCTGTCACCCAGGCTGGAGTGCAGTGGCCGGATCTCAGCTCACTGCAAGCTCCACCTCCCGGGTTTACACCATTCTCCTGCCTCAGCCTCCTGAGCAGCTGGGACTACAGGTGCCTGCCACCTCGCCCGGCTAGTTTTTTGTATTTTTTAGTAGAGACGGGGTTTCACTGTGTTAGCTAGGATGGTCTCGATCTCCTGACCTCGTGATCCGCCCGTCTCGGCCTCCCAAAGTGCTGGGATTACAGGCTTGAGCCACCGCGCCTGGCCTAGCACTTATTATAATGTGCTTTGTATTAATTATAATTTAACCATGTCACCATAGGAAATCATAGCTCTGTTAAGATGAGATGAGTTCTCCTTTTGTGTAATCCACAATAGCACATTTGCTGGCACATCATGAGTGAGAACTCAATATGACTTTGTGTAATTTAATTCAATATAGTGTTTTAATCCATAGTTATCGTCTAAGAAAAAAACTTTTTAATAAAAAAATTAGTTTGCACTATGCTAGAACTGACAGAAATATACAGGGTTGGGGAGAAACAAACATAGATATTTGAGTTAATTTGATTAACAAGCAATATTGAGATATGTGGATGAGACCAACTCCCCTGCCCCATATTCAAGCACATGCATACCACATGCACATAGAAATTCGAGTAAAAGTATAACAGCAACAAAAATCTACATACAAATTGGCCAAAAGGTTCCATTAAAAATAGACACACACACAGAGAGAGAGAGAGATTGCCAGGCCACCAGCAGGGTATACACAGGGATTAGACCACAGATAGGCTTTGGAGTCTGGAGACTGAAAACAGAGGCTCTATTACCTACAGAGGCAGAGTGTTACCTTAATTAAGATTGTCATAATATGCCCACAATGTCAAAGTGAAATTGTGCTCATGGTATAAAGCCTGGGATGATAGAGTTACTCATCTATGAAAATGGGACCAAAAAACTTACGCCAGCTACACAAAGAAAGTAGGAGGAAAAACCTGAATGCTGATAGGAGCTAGGAATGGAAAAATAAGTAACTTATAGATTGAAACCTCAATCCTGTGCCAAAGGCAAATGTTAATCTGTGTACATCCTCCCACGTGGTAGTTTAAACTAAAGCCATTAAAATTTCTATAAAATTTAACCAGGACCATTGGTATACCAGGATGTTGGAGTCTTTTCAGCCTGCTTTAACAAAATACCTAGGATTGAGTTATTTATAAACAACAAAATTTATTGCTCACAGTTCTTTTGGCTGTGGGGTCCAAAACCAAAGCACCAGCAAATGCCTTGACTAGCTTGCTCTCTGCTTCATAAATGGTATATTCTTGCTGTGTCGTCACATGCTGGAGGGGGTGAACAAGCTTCCTCAGGCCTCTTTTATAAGGGAATCCCATTTATGACAGTGTGACCTTCATGACCTGTTCACCTCCCAAAGGTCCCACTTCTTAATATCATCACCTTGGAGGTTAGGTTTCGACATATAAATTTTGGGAGGACACAAACATTCAAATCATAGCACAAGAGTTAAAACATAAGCAAACATTAAACTACTCTGTATTTATAAAATCTAAGTGTTACTCTCACTTTGACTCAGTATCTCTGTCTTTCACATATACACACATACAAGTTCATTTTAACTAATTAAAGAGAGAATAAGGAATCAAAATTATAATTTTAAAAGTATCAGAAAAGTGATTCTAAAAATGAAATTCAAAAATTGAAGGGATAGTAAACAGGAAAATTGTCATGGTTTGCATAATACATTTACTGAGTAATCTGAGAAAATTTTCTAGGATGTAGTTCAGAGAAGTAAAAATGTTGAAACTATAATCAAATATTTAAGGTCCTAGAGGATATAATGAGAACATTTAGCTCATTTCTAATAGCAGTTGTAGAAGAAGGTAAAGGAGCATATTTGAATACATGACTAAGAATGTGTGATAAAGCTCTAGCTAGACATGTTTATATATTCTTAAAAACTTTAAAGTTTTTGAAACTTTGATCTAGTTAAATATTCATCTCAAGAAGACAGAAAATAAAAGTTAGTATAAATAAGTAGAAGGTACAAAATGAATTTGTGACCAGAAATTGTAACTGATCCCGGAAATTGAAATTGTAACTGTAACTCATGTCAAAAGCCAGACATGAGAGGTGAGGATTGGTAGGAGAAAAATCATGTTTATTCGGAAAGTCATCCAAACCAAGAAGATGGGGGACTGTGCTCACAAAGACCATCTTAAATTTTAAAGGGAAACTTGGTATGGGAGACATGCAGGAATGGTGCTGGGTGCAGGATTTCTGTGTCTTTCTTCTAATGCCTATCTTTGCTAATCACCCATCTGGAGGTCTGGTTGGCATTTTCTTGGCTTTGGCCTGATGGTGGTGGAATAATTGTTCTTGGATTCCCTTCAGTGAAAAGATTCCACAAGGACTCTAAGCCTGGTTTATCTCAAGATGAGCCTCTAGAATTTTTGAAGCAAGAACATAATTAAATAAGCATGTATTGGCAGAGAGAAGTGTCTACAGTGAGAAGGAATGAAGGAGTGAAAGGGGAGAAAAGGAAGGAAAAGTAAATGATTCATATATATTTTAAAAACTGAGAACCCCAGTTACAAAATGAATGTAATAAAATGAAAGAAGCAATAGAGTGCATCAGTAGTAACAAATGGACATTATTTGGAGAAAAATAGTAAAAATACCTCTAGTAATATAGTTCAATAAATACTAGTCACCAATATGAAATGTTATGAATGAAAAAGGTACATAAGCATACATAAAATTGTTTCAGGAATTGTGAAGGGTCTGCCTTGTACTGCGTTTATTTAATGTGTTAGCCTGCCAATTTTATGGAGGCAGATAGAAAATACATGACTCTTGAGTCAAAGACAAAGGACTTTATTACTCATGGCACAGCATATAGCATAAGCATTGGTCTATTTTCATCAGTTCCCTTTGTTCTTAAATTTCAAGAGGTGACAGCAAAGGGATCATATGTATGCCTGCACACACAGTGGGTCACATTACAGGATAGTAACCCTAAGATCACAAAATGTGAGGATAAGGGAGAGAGCATATGATTTTTAAGAAAAACTGTTTGCAGTAATCATACTGATGACACAGTAGTAAAATTGTGATTCTAAAATAATTGGGTTTGGGATTTGGGATAAAATAAGTGTGTATATGTGGGATATACTTGGTTTTTTGTTTGTTTGTTTTAAATAACAAATTGCCACAAATGTAGTGGCTTAACACCACACACATTTATTATCTCACAGTTTCTATGGTTCAGAAGTCCAGGAATGTCTTAACTAGATCCTAAATCATGGATTTGTGTTTGGTTAGAGATTGTGTTTAAGCTCCTTGTGTCAGTGAAGTTTCAGCTTCATGCTGATAGGTCTATGTGTGGTTTGGGGAATGCTCTCAAGTCTGCCACATTTTCTGCTGTGACGGTTCCTAAATGGGCGCAGCTTAGCACATTTTTACAGCCTTACCAACTCTCTGAGTTGATTGTGATCCATATTACAGAGCAGATATGTTACTGTAGAAAAAGTGGATTCCCACCCAGTTCTGGCGCAGTAGTGCAGGAGTTCCACTTGGGGGAAAGCAGGCATAAATCCAGAGTGATCTGCAGTTCTTCTTTTGAGAGTAGATATTATTTGGAATAGAGAGTGGAGAAATACATGATTAGACTGTTGACAACTAATGCTGATCTTGGTGAAGAGCTATTAGGAGGAGGCTGAGAGCTGCATGATAAAAACAACATGGGATAGCAACCAGAAATTTCATAAAGAGAAACAGGAAATAGTAGCCAAGAAATGCCCTTCTGGGATCACAATAAATGCCTATATTAAAAAGAAGAAAGGTCTCACATCAATGAACTAAACTTGCACCTTAATAAACTAGAAAAAATAAACTAGAACCAAAACAAGCAAACAGAAAGAAATAACATTAGAATAGAAGGGAAATGGAAAACAAAACAAAACAAAACAAAACAAAACAAATACAGAAAAAAATCACCAAACCATAATCTGGCTCTTTGTAAAGATGAGCAAAATTGGCAAACAATTAAATATACTGAAGGGAAAAAGAGACAAATCAAAACTACTAAAATAAAAAATGAAACTGGGACATTACTAGTGATCTTTGAGAAGCAAAAAAGATTACAAAAGAATATTATAAAAAAGAGCATGCCAATATATTAAATAACGTAGATGAGATGAAAAAATTTTTAAATATACAAATTATCAAAACTGAATGAAGAATAAATAGAAAATCTATATAAAATTGTGACACGTACGGGTAAAATTAGTAATTTTAAAACTCCCACAATGAGAATTCCAGGTTCAGATATCTTCACTAATGAATTTTACCATTCAAAGAATTAAATTAAATATTCATAATCTTTTCAAAGATTAGAAGTGAGTACTTTCCAACTTACTTTACAAGGCCAGTATTTTTCTTTTTTTTAAATTATACTTTAAGTTCTAGGGTACATGTGCACAACGTACAGGTTTGTTACATATGTATACATGTGCCATGTTGGTGTGCTGCACCCATTAACTTGTCATTTACATTAGGTATATCTCCTAATGCTATCCCTCCCCCCTCCCCCCTCCCCCCTCCCCACAACAGGCCACAGTGGTGATGTTCCCTTTCCTGTACCCAAGTGATCTCATTGTTCAATTCCTACCTATGAGTGAGAACATGCGGTGTTTGGTTTTCTGTTCTTGTGATAGTTTGCTGAGAGTGATAGTTTCCAGCTGCATCCATGTCCTTACAAAGGACATGAACTCATCCTTTTTTATGGCTGTATAGTATTCCGTGATGTAAATGTGCCAGATTATCTTAATCCAGTCTGTCATTGATGGACATTTGGGTTGGTTCCAAGTTTTTGCTATTGTGAATAGTGTCACAATAAACATATGTGTGCATGTGTCTTTATAGCAGCATGATATATAATCCTTTGGGTATATACCCAGTAATGGGATGGCTGGGTCAAATGGTATTTCTAGTTCTAGATCCTTGAGGAATTGCCACACTGTCTTCCACAATGGTTGAACTAGTTTACAGTCCCACCAACAGTGTAAAAGTGTTCCTATTTCTCCACATCCTCTCCAGTACCTGTTGTTTCCTGACTTTTTAATGACTGCCATTCTAACTGATGTGAGATGGTATTTCATTGTGGTTTTGATTTGCATTTCTCTGATGGCCAGTGATGACAAGCATTTTTTTTCATGTATCTGTCGGCTGCATAAATGTCTTCTTTTGAGAAGTGTCTGTTCATATCCTTTGCCCACTTTTTCATGGGGTTCTTTTTTTCTTGTAAATTTGTTTGAGTAGGTTCTGGATATTAGCCCTTTGTCAGATGAGTAGATTGCAAAAATTTTCTCCCATTCTGTAGATTGCCTGTTCACTCTGCTGGTAGTTTCTTTTGCTGTGCAGAAGTTCTTTAGTTTAATTAGATCCCATTTATCAATGTTGGCTTTTGTTGCCATTGCTTTTGGTGTTTTAGACATGAAGTCCTTGCCCATGCCTATGTCCTGAGTGGTATTGCCTAGGTTTTCTTCTAGGGTTTTTATGGTTTTAGGTCTAACATTTAAGTCACTAATCCATCTTGAATTATTTTTTGTATAAGGTGTAAGAAAGGGATCCATTTTCAGCTTTCTACATATGACTAGTCAGTTGTCCCAGCACCATTTATTAAATAGGGAATCCTTTCCCCATTTCTTGTTTTTGTCAGGTTTGTCAAAGATCAGATGGTTGTAGATGTGTGGTATTATTTCCGAGGGCTCTGTTCTGTTCCATTGGTCTGTATCTCTGTTTTGGTACTAGTACCATGCTGTTTTGGTTAGTGTAGCCTTATAGGATAGTTTGAAGCCAGGTAGCCTGATGCCTCCAGCTTTGTTCTTTGGGCTTAGGATTGTCTTGGCAATGAGGGCTCTTTTTTGGTTCCATATGAACTTTAAAGTAGTTTTTTTCCAATTCTGTGAAGAAAGTCATTGGTAGCTTGATGGGGATGGCATTGAGTCTATAAATTACCTTGGGCAGTATGGCCATTTTCACGATATTGATTCTTCCTATCCATGAGCATGGAATGTTCTTCCATTTGTTTGTGTCCTCTTTTATTTCACTGAGCAAGTGGTTTGTAGCTCTCCTTGAAGAGGTCCTTCACATCCATTGTAAGTTGGATTCCTAGGTATTTTATTCTCTTTGAAGCAATTGTGAATGGGAGTTCACTCATGATTTGGCTCTCTGTGTGTTACTGGTGTATTGCGATTTTTGCACATTGATTTTGTATCCAGAGACTTTGCTGAAATCGCTTATCAGCTTTAGGAGATTTTGAGCTGAGACAATGGGGTGTTCTAAATATACAATCATGTCATCTACAAACAGGGACAATTTGACTTCCTCTTTTCCTGATTGAATACCCTTTATTTCTTTCTGATTATTTCTTATTTCTGCCTGATTGCCCAGTCAGAACTTCCAACACTATGTTGAATAGGATTGGTGAGAGAGGGCATCCCTGTCTTGTGCCAGTTTTCAAAGGGAATGCTTTCAGTTTTTGCCCATTCAGTATGATATTGACTGTGGGTTTGTCATAAATAGCTCTTATTATTTTGAGATACGTTCCATCAATACCGAATTTATTGAGAGTTTTTAGCATGAAGGGCTGTTCAATTTTGTCGAAGGCCTTTTCTGCATCTATTGAGACAATATTGTTTTTTTTGTCTTTGATTCGGTTTATATGCTGGATTACGTTTATTGATTTGCATATATTGAACCAGCCTTACATCCCAGGAATGAAGCACACTTGATCATGGTGGATAAGCTTTTTGATGTGCTGCTGGATTCGGTTTGCCAGTATTTTACTGAGGAGTTTTGCGTCAATGTTCATCAGGGATATTGGTCCAAAATTCTCTTTATTTGTTGTGTCTCTGCCAGGCTTTGGTATCAGGATGATGTTGGCCTCATAAAATGAGTTATGGAGGATTCCCTTTTTTTCTATTGATTGGAATAGTTTCAGAAGGAATAGTACCAGCTCCTCCTTGTACCTCTGGTAGAATTTGGCTGTGAATTTGTCTGGTCCTGGACTTTTTTTGATTGGTAGGCTATTAATTATTGCCTGAATTTCAGAGCCTGTTATTAGTCTATTCAGAGATTCAACTTCTTCCTGGTTTAGTCTTGGGAGAGTGTGTGTGTCCAGGAATTTATCCATTTCTTCTAGGTTTTCTATTTTATTTGTGTAGAGGTGTTTATAGTATTCTCTGATGGTAGTTTGTATTTCTGTGGAGTCAGTGGTGATATCCCCTTTATCATTTTTTTATTGCATCTATTTGATTCTTCCTGTTTTCTTCTTTATTAGTCTTGCTAGTGGTCTATCAATTTTGCTGATCTTTTCAAAAAACCAGCTCCTGGATTCTTTGATTTTTTGGAGGGTTTTTTGTGTCTCTATCTCCTTCAGTTCTGCTCTGATCTTAGTTATTTCTTGCCTTCTGCTAGCTTCTGAATGTGTTTGCTCTTGCTTCTCTAGTTCTTTTAATTGTGATGTTAGGGTGTCAATTTTAGATCTTTCCTGCTTTCTCTTGTGGGCATTTAGTGCTATAAATTTCCCTCTACACACTGCTTTAAATGTGTCCCAGAGATTCTAGTATGTTGTATCTTTGTTCTCATTGGTTTCAAAGAACATCTTTATTTCTGCCTTCATTTCGTTATGTACCCAGTAGTCACTCAGGAGCAGATTGTTCAGTTTCCATGTAGTTGAGCGGTTTTGATTGAGTTTCTTAATCTTTAGATGTAATTTGATTGCACTGTGGTCTGAGAGACAGTTTGTTATGATTTCTGTTCTTTTACATTTGCTGAGGAGTGCTTTACTTCCAACTACGTGTTCAATTTTGGAATAAGTGTGATGTGATGCTGAGAAGAATGTATTTTCTTTTGATTTGGGGTGGAGAGTTCTACAGATGTCTATTAGGTCCGCTTGGTGCAGATGTGAGTTCAATTCCTGGATATCCTTGTTAACTTTCTGTCTCATTGATCTGTCTAATGTTGACAGTGGGGTGTTAAAGTCTCCCATTATTATTGTGTGGGAGTCTAAGTCTCTTTGTAAGTCTCTAAGGACTTGCTTTATGAATCTGGGTGCTCCTGTTTGGGGTGCATATATATTTAGGATAGTTAGCTCTTCTTGTTGAATTGATCCCTTTACCATTATGTAATGGCCTTATTTTCCTCTTTTGATCTTTGTTGGTTTAAAGTCTGTTTTATCAGAGACTAGGATTGCAACCCCTGTTTTTTTTGTTTGTTTGTTTTCCGTTTGCTTGGTAGATCTTCCTCCATCCCTTTATTTTGAGCCTATGTGTGTCTCTGCACGTGAGATGGGTCTCCCAAATACAGCAAATTGATGGGTCTTGACTCTTTATCCAATTTGTCAGTCTGTGTCTTTTAATTGGAGCATTTAGCCCTTTTACATTTAAGCTTAATATTGTTATGTGTGAACTTGATCCTGTCATTATGATATTAGCTGGTTATTTTGCTCGTTAGTTGATGCAGTTTCTTCCTAGCATCAATAATCTTTACATTTTGGCATGTTTTTGCAGTGGCTGGTACTGGTTGTTCTTTCCCATGTTTAGTGTTTTCTTCTGGAGCTCTTGTAGGGCAGGCCTGGTGGTGTAAAAATCTCTCGTCATTTGCTGTTCTGTAAAGGATTTTATTTCTCCTTCACTTATGAAACTTATTTTGGCTGGATATGAAATTCTGGGTTGAAAATTCTTTTCTTTCAGAATGTTAAATATTAGCCTGCACACTCTTCTGGCTTGTAGAGTTTCTGCTGAGTGATCCCCTGTTAGTCTGATGGGCTTCCCTTTTTAGGTAACCCAACCTTTCTCTCTGGCTGACCTTAACATTTTTTCCTTCATTTCAACTTTGGTGAATCTGACAATTATGTGTCTTGGAGTTGCTCTTCTCATGTGTCTTGGAGTTGCTCTTCTCGAGGAGTATCTTTGTGGCATTCTCTGTATTTCCTGAATTTTAATGTTGGCCTGCATTGCTAGGTTGGGGAACTTCTCCTGGATAATATCCTGCAGAGTGTTTTCCAACTTGATTCCATTCTCCCTGTCACTTTCAGGGACACCAATCAGACATAGATTTGGTCTTTTCACATAGTCCCATATTTCTTGGAGGCTTTGTTCATTTCTTTTTACTGTTTTTTATTTTAAACTTCTCTTCTCACCTCATTTCATTCATTTGATCTTCAATCACTGATACCCTTTCTTCCAGTTGACCAAGTTGTTTCCTGAAACTTGTGCATTTGTCACGTAGTTCTCGTGTCATGGTTTTCAGCTCTATCAGGTCATTTAGGGACTTCTCTACATTGGTTATTCTAGTTAGCCATTTGTCAAATCTTTTTTCAAATTTTCCCTTCTTTGCACTGGGTTCGAACTTCCTTCTTTAACTCGGAGAAGTCTGATCATCTGAATCCTTCTTCTCTCAACTCGTCAAAGTCATTCTCTGTCCAGCTTTGTTCCATTGCTGGTGAGAAGCTGCTTTCCTTTGGAGGGGGGGAGGTGTTCTGATTTTTAAAATTTTCAGGTTTTCTGCACTGCTTTTTCCCCATCTTTGTGGTTTTATCTACCTTTGGTCTTTGATGATGGTGACGTACAGATGGAGTTTTGGTGTGGATGTCCTTTCTGTTTGTTAGTTTTCCTTCTAACAGTCAGGACCCTCAGCTGCAGGTCTGTTGGGAGTTTGCTGGAGGTCCACTCCAGATCCTGTTTGCCTGGGTATCAGCAGCGGAGGCTGCAAAGGAGTGAATATTGCTGAACAGCGAATGTTGTTGTCTGATCGTTCCTCTGGAAGCTTCATCTCAGAGGGGTACCCAGCTGTGTGAGATGTGAGGTGTCAGTCTGCCCCTAGTGGGGGATGTCTCCCAGTTAGGCTACTGGGGGGTCAGGGACCCACTTGAGCAGGCCGTCTGTCCTTTCTCAGATCTCAAACTCCGTGCTGGGAGAACCACTATTCTCTTCAACGCTGTCAGACAGGGACATTTAAATCTACAGAGGTTTCTGCTGCCTTTTGTTTGGCTATGCCCTGTCCCCAGAGGTGGAGTCTACAGAGGCAGGCAGGCCTCCTTGAGCTGTGGTGGGCTCCACCCAGTTCGAGCTTCTTGGCTGCTTTGTTTACCTATGTAAGCCTCAGCAATGGTGGGTGCCCCTCCCCCAGCCTCACTGCCACCTTGCAGTTAGATCTGAGACTGCTGTGCTAGCAATGAGGGAGGCTCTCTGGTCGTGGGACCTTCCGAACCAGGTGTGGGATATAATCTTCTGGTGCACCATTTGCTAAGACCCTTGGTAAAGCACAGTATTAGAGTGGGAGTGACCCAATTTTCCAGGTGTTGTGTGTCACGGTTTCCCTTGGCTAGGAAAGGGAATTCCCTTCCCCCTTGTGCTTCCCGGGTGAGGCAATGCCTCGCCCTGCTTCGGCTCTCGCTTGTTGGGCTGCACCCACTGTCCTGCACCCACTGTCCAGCACGCCCCAGTGAGATGAACCCGGTACCTCAGTTGGAAATGCAGAAATCCCCCATCTTCTGTGTCGCTCATGCTGGGAGCTGGAGGCTGGAGCTGTTCCTATTCAGCCTTCTTGGAACTGCCCCTCCAAGGCCAGTGTTTTTCTAATGCCAAAAACAGACAAAGATAGAAAAAGAAAATTATATATCATTATCCCTTATGAATATATGTGTAAGTCTTCATCAAAATACTACAAACCAAATCCAGCACCTATAAAATGGATTGTGCACTGTTACAAAGAGGGACCTCCCAGGGATGCAGACTGGTTTAACATCTGTAGGTCAATTAATATAATATACCATAGTAATTAAATAAAGAGCAAAAACCATATGACTCTCAATTGATAGCGAAAAGGACTCTGACAAAAGTTAACACCTTTTCATGATAAGACACAAAAACAAAACAAACTAAAAACCCTAGGAATAGAAAGGAATGAACTTATCCAGAGAAAGGGTATCTATGAACTATTCACAATTAGCGTTATACTCAATGGTAAGAGACTGACTGCTTTCATCCTGAGACCGGGAATATGACAAGGAAGGCAAGTTTTATTATTTCTATTTGACATTGTGCTGTATATTCTATCTGACACAATTAGGCAAGAAATATAAATGAAAACCATCCAAATTAGAAAGGAAGAAGTGAAACAATTTTTATTTGCAACTGATATTATCTTATATGTAGAAGATACAAAGAAACACACTAAAAATGCTATTATGCCATTACTTTTAACGGCAAACTGCAGTTACTTTTGCACCAACCTAGAACAAATAAAAAATGTAGCAGATTTGTGACACACTAGATTAGTATACAGAAAAATATTGCATTTCTATATAATAGCAATGCATATTCCAAAAATTAAATTATGAAACTATTTATAATAATATCAATAATAAGAGTAACATTCCTAGGAATAAATTCAACAAGAGATGTATAAGGCATATGCAATGAAAACTAAAGAATATCACTGAAAAAAATTAGAAACCTATAAATAATGGAAAAGTATAACATTTATATATCAGAATATTAATACACTTGACCTTTGAATAACATAGGTTTGAACTGTGTGGGTTTACTTATATGCTGATTTTATCAATAAATGTATTTTAAAATATTTGGAGATTTGCAACAGTTTGAGAAAACTCCAGATTAAACCATATAGCTTAGAAATATCAAAAAAATTAGGCATGTCATCAATGCATAAAATGTGTGTAGATACTAGTCTACTTTATAATTTACTACCATAAAATATACTCAAATTTATTATAAAAGGTAAATTTATCAACATTTACTCACATAAACACAGACCATGATACCATTCTCAATTGAGAGAAATGTAAACAAACATAAAATCCTAAGTGCATAAAATTAATGGCAGTACACACTATCCTATTGTAATAATTTTATAGCCATTTCCTTGTTGCTATTGCAGTGAACTCAAATGTTGAAGGTATCCGTTTTACATGTTGTGTAATGTTAATCATCTCTGCATGAGCAATTTGTCTCTCAACAAAATTGCATATTCCAGTGAAAAGTGATCTCTCACTGTTCTGGTGTATTTCTCATTGTGTTAAATGCAATATCATAAACCTTGAATGACACCATGAGACCTATATGAACTGCCACTAGTGATCCTGGAAGTCCTCTCAGAAAGCAAAGAAAAGCCATGATATTACAAAAAATAATGATAATAATAACTTGATATATACTGTGATTGAGTCCTGTAGCTGCAGTTGCGTGCCATTTCACATAGACTATTCATCTTCTAAATAGAGACATAAACTTATGGATGGATACATGTTGTAAATTACTACAAATGTATTTTCTGTTCCTTATGCTTTTGTTAGTAACATTTTCTTTTCTTCAGCTTATTTTTTATCAGAATATAGAATATAACACATATAACATACAAAGTATGAGTTAATCAACTGTCTATATTATCGGTAAGGCTTCCAGTCAACAGTAGGCTATTAGTGGTTAAGTCTTTGGGGACTCCAAAGTTATATGCAGATTTTTGACTACACAAGAGGTCAGTTTCCCTAACTCCCATGTTGTTCAAGGGCCAATTCTATTGCTAAGATGACAAATTCAATCCAATCTCTATCAAAATCCCTAGTATCATTTTCCAGAAATTTACAAACAAATCATAAAATTTTTGGATTGAAATATAAATAGCCAAAACAATCAGGAAAATGAAAAACAAATTTAAAGAACTCAAACTGTTAATTTCAAAATATACTACAAAGCTACAATATTCAAGATGGTTTAATATTAGCATAAAGATAAAAACAAAGACTAATGGAATAGAATTGAGATTTCAGAAATAAATCCATAAATCTGTGGCCAACTGATTTTTTTATAGTAATACCAAGATCATTCAATAGGGAAAGAATAGTGTTTTCAACAAATGATACTGGGAAAACTGATTAGTCACATGTCAAGCAATGAAGTTGGAGCAGTACCTCACACCATACACAAAAACTAATTCAAAATGGATCATAGATCTTAATATATGAGTTAAAACTATATGATTCTTGTAGGAAAACATAGGAGTAAATCTAGATTAGGCAGTGCTGTTTTAGATATGACACCAAAATCACAGGCAACAAAATAAAAAGGATTAGACTACTAAATTTTTTTAAACAGTTTATGCTATAAATGACAGTCATCAAGAAAATGAAAACACAGCCCAAAGAATAGAAGAAAATATTAGCAAATCTTGTATCTGATAAGGGTCTTATAGCCAGAACATGTAAATAACTCATATCTCAGTAAGAAAAAAAAAAAAAGCTAAAACTGGATATATAATCTGCATAGACATTTATCCAGGTAAGTATACAAATGGTCGATAAACATATGAAAAGATGTTCAATATCATTTTCCATCAGTCGACTTCAAATCATAACAACTTCACATCCAACTAGGATTACTACAATCCAAAAACCAACAATTACAAGTGTTGACCAGGATGTGGAAAAATGATCCCACATGCATTACAGGTGGGATTGTTAAATGTTGCAGCCACTTTGGAAAACAACTGGATGGTTCTTCAAAATGTTAAACTTAGAATTCCCGTATAATCCAGCAATTCTAACTCTAAACATAAGAGATAAAAGCATTCAACTCACACAAAAAGCTGTACACAAAATTTCCTAACAACATTATTATAATAGCCACAACGTGGACACAACTCAAGTGTCCACTGTTAAATAAATAGACAAACTAAATCCACATAATTGAATATTTTTAGCAATAAATAAATAAAGTTCCAACACGTGCATGAACCTAAAAGACAGTAGGCTAAAGGAAAAGCCACATGTTGTATGACCATATTTAAATAAAATGTGCAGACTAGGTACAGCTAAGCAAATGTATAGAGATGGAAGTAGATTAATGGATGTTTAAGTGTAGGGGTCCAATGGGTAGTAACTAAGTATTAAGTATGGGATTTTTTTACAGAGGACTTAAACATTCTAAACTTAGATTTTGGCAATGATTGTATAACCCTGTGAACATACTTAAAAAATTGATTGTACACTTTTAATGAATTAATTTTATGGTATGTAAACTATATATCAATACATATGTTTAAAATATTCAAACCAATAGTCTGAGACTTTCTTGAGGGTATATATCATATAATGATGAGTTAGCAGCCATGACAATTTAAATTTATCAGCAGAGCTCTTAAGACAGTCTTTAGTTTGGACAGAGCCTACTGTCTTACTAGAATCATGTACAAACATGAGACACGTTGAGTTTAATATAGAGCATTTCTGTTTCTGGTATAAAAAATTTCTTTTAGAATATGTGGTACCTTTACTATTTTCTAAAACCACTAAGTGGGTATTTAAGGAAAACGTAATGGGTATTAAGAAATTTGGACTCCCCGTTTCGTTTTCTAACAGATCCATATCAGTTTCAGTTGAGCATTTCAGAAAAGCGGATAGGAATACTAACTGGAATTGGGTAAAAAGTAACCTAAGTAATCTGCTCAGTCCCCAATTCTCTATCTAATTGAACAGATTGACAATATTTAAATCAGATGCTAAACAATTTGCTGTTGTTCCTTAAAAGATTAAAGTTAAGTTAAAATTTAAAACTTAAGTTACAAAAATAACTTCTTAATTTACTCCTACTGCTGAATTAATATTTAACCTTAGGAAACTAGAGGCGTATCTTTTTTATAATGGTTAGAACTGTCTGTATGGTGTGCAAGAAAATAATAAACAATACTATAGTTAATTTTTAAGCAGCCCAAACCTTGAATAATCTAGATACATCCAGGAAAAAAAAAAATGTTTCAGTTGGAAATGAATTTGTATTTAGAATGTAAATTCCATAGAGCCAATGATTTTCGTTTCATTTGCTTCTATGTCCCCTAGAAAAGTACCTATCACATAATGTATGCTCAGTAAGCCCCTCTTGATGGATTAATTTGTCCTTATCAAACATAAGCATATGTATTTATTTCATGAAATTATATAGAGATGGAAAACTTCTTTAAAGAACAAACATCTCTAGTTTGCACATGTAAGCACAGCATACAAGGGACTTATGTTATGTGACATTTAAATAAAAGATTTACTTGGAAAGCCAAGATTTCATCTGATGCAATAATGAAAAATCTGATAGCTCCGTTATGGCTCATTTAAAGAAAGTCAAAATCCTAAAATATAAGAGTGCAGTTGTCATTAAGATGTTAGTTTTATGACTATTTGAAAGGCTACAGAAATATCTGTTAAGTATTAAAAGGGCAAAGATTTAGATAAAAATAGAATTGTGCAGCCACATTTCACTGTACTGAGTGTACATTAAGTCTTGTACCTCTACAGATGATTTTATGAACTGTATAGCACTCTAGAAACATTTGTATTCAGACAATTGGATATGCTGAAAAAAATTAGAGTTTGGTTTTGAGCTGTAGTTATAATAAAGATTAGGGGTGTGTGTTAATGTAACAGTTTTTACTTAACAATGATATGTTAAATGAATCTTTTTAAATACAAACTTGAGTTTGGAGAATGTAGCCCTAATACAGTTGCATAAATATGGCAAAGACGTGTCTTTGAACACATTTAAAGATTCTCCACACAGGATGAAATTCATTTAAAACATGACCAAATTCTCTTTAGATGTCTCTATGAAAGAAAAATGTGATTAACATACACAATAATGTGGAAACATAGTAAAGAATTGTTTATAGCAGAATGAACGGTACATGAATTATGTATGTGTTGATATTCTTAAAATTCATGTTGAATCATTTTTATCAACATATTCTCATTTCTTTGTTATTTCTGTAAAACATGGATCATTCTGTAAAGTATATGATTTTAACATAGACCATGTTATTTTGAAACATCTGGGGCATATATCGATTAAGCACAGAATATATCTAATCAACAGATTTGAAAGGACCCACATTTTCATACTTAGTATGAATGGATTTTATTATCCAACTATGTGTACATTCTTCAAATTCAAGTGTTTTCTTCAATAGAGCAATGCCAAGTGAGGTTTTTGGGTCTTATAGCAGACAAGAGCAATTGTTTTTAATACTTCTGGTAGATATTTCTCTTTTAAATTTGTTTTAGTTCATATATATATACACACACACATATATATATAGAAAGAGAGAGAGAGAAAGAGGGAGAGAGAGACACCTTTACTGTTTCATTTTGTAATGTTATACAAATTATGAGATTAAGTGTATTGTGAGGTTGGTATCTTAGCCTAGAATCATCATTTTTCCTAATTGCCAAATCCAATGAATTATTTCACTTTTTCTCAAACTCAAAATTACTCCCATCTATAGCCTTTGTTGTCATGATTGTTTCCAGATTTCTATAGTTCTTTATGTAGTCTTCCAATCCTCAAACTGCAGTCAGACTTTAAATTTACATTTAAAGTCAGCTTTAAAGGTAAATGTTAATCATACCACAGCCTACTTCCCACTCACCCCAAGCCCATCCCTCAATTCAAACCCTTCAATTGAGCTACATTGTTTTTACCTAAAGATCCGAATTTTCAACAGGGTCAATAAGTTCCTGAATATTTTTTTTCTGTATCACCCCTTCAAAATGAATTACTTTCCATTTATCAAATTTGTTATGCTCTTGGAGTTTCTCACATGTTATTCCTTATGCCAGGAAAGTCCCCATCAGTGCCCTTCTCTCCTGTCCCTGCCCCAACTTCTCATACATCTTAAACGCTAGAGAAATGCTTCCTTTCTGGGGAGGGTTTCCTGCTGATTCTGGTTATACATTCCCATAGAATTCTAGACTTTACCTTGCATATAGCTAGGCACATAATTGTCATATGATACATACTTGCTGATTAACTGATTTATAAATTTTTTTCCTTCTTTTTTTTTTTTAATTTTGTATTCTTCTAGAAATTATTTACCCTTCCTCCTTATTTTTTCTTCAAATATACGTGTTCCTCAAGTTTGTCTCCTGTGCTCTCCTTCTCCCTTAGCAATTTCATGACTTGAAATAGTACCCCTGTATAGAAAATTACTACATATATATTTTCATCTTAGATTTCTCTCTCAAGGTCTACCCATACATGACTGCTAGGTTTCTTCACTTGGAAGGCATCTGAAATTGAATATACTCCAATTTTTTTTCTCCAACATTTTTGTTCCTATATTCCGTAATTGTATTAATGGTACACTACCTTTCCAATCACCTGTGATTAGAATTTATTTTGATTACTGCTTCACACTACTCTCTTCATATTCCCTCCAACTTAATATAATAAATTACCATGTCTTATTGAGGGTACTTCCTCAGTCTCACTTTATCTCCTTTTCTTTCTTCTGTGGTCATCATTCTGCTTCATGTTCCCATTATCATTTATTGAGCTTACACCAAGCAACTTCTAGTGGGCTCTGCCATCTTTAGCTTTTTCCTGCTTCACTGCATCTGTCCCATATGTTTTCCCTTTTTGGAACTTGTGTCTGTCACTGCCTTTTTCCATGCCCAGCTTCCAGCTCCCTATTCAGTGCTCAGTGCTCAACACACAAAAAAACTTTCTAACTTTTCTATATGGAAATAAATTTTTTCTTCCTTTGAATTCTCATAGCACTTAATCTGTACTTCTTCTATGGCACTATTAGTTTTTTGTTTAAACTACAATTTAATTGTTTATGTACAGCCCCTTTCCCCTCAGTGGAGTTCTAAGTTTTCTGAAAGAGGTATTTACGTTTGGTTCTTTCATAAATTTACTGAGTCTCAGGTGTTAAGAAAATGTGGTTACTAGTGAGTGACTGAATTGATTTTTATATGAATTTTACATAAATATTTTATTTTATATAAATATATCTATTGAATAAAATTATATTTGTGGTAATATATTGATATTCACTTTAATGGTTAATTCTAAATCACTCTGCTTTTCTTCTCTGTTTTCTTCAATACTCATCATTGTCTATTTTGCTACCTTAGAATTAGTTTTCTTTGGTAGAAACCTCTGTAAATTCCAAATGAAATTAATTTTACAGGCATAGCTTGATGTTTTCGCAGTAGAATAAAACAATGTTCTACTCTATTCTAGTAAAACTTCAGTCCCTTGCTCACCAATGTTTTTTGATGATTGCTACTATGAATACCTGAAGTGTTGTCATTTCCTCTCTATTTATACAAGAAGAATATTTTTGATCTGTGACTATGGTCTCACTTAGTGCAATCTGCCCCAAATAGCTTTAATTTGTTTTAATGGCAACAAACACAAGGATAGAGCACTAAAGTATGATTTAATGTTGAGTTCCCAAAGCACAGAACAGTCGCTCTGTGAATTCCTACTGATTAAAAAGGGGATCCATTCCCAAATCAGGAATGTGATGGACATGAAAGTAGCATTCCAATATTTTCAAGTGTTAGGAGAAAAGGAATTTGAGTGTCAAGGAATGAAGGCATTCAAGAGCAGCTGTATCAAATGAAAAATGAAGCCTTCTCTCTGCAGGAAAGACTGGCAGGTCAGGAATTGCTCACAGGTGATGCCAGTGAGAAACACTGGCCTTGCATCACATAGCAGATACAGTTTCAGTGCCCACACAAAGTGAAATACGAGTAGGTGGATTGCCTATCTTCTTAGAGAAAGAGTTGATGGAATTAGTTTATAAACATGTGACCAGAAAAATGCCATGTGTAAAAAAAGAAACGGTTTTTTTAATGTGAGTATTAATGAAATAATATCATGAAGAATTTTAAAATGTATATGCCAAATATTATTGATGTGACTTAATTTTTAACTGTTCTTGGCTAAACTATCTTAAAAATGTCTCTAAAATATTTTTCTTAAAATGGCCTGACACTTATGATAAGCACTTGTTTTGCCACCCATTACATTTTGTTGCTTTTCAAATCCATTGAAATACATTATTTTGGTTTATTTTACTTGTACCACAATTTAAATATTTGCTTTTAGAAAAAAAGTCAAAAATGATTAAAATTGCCCAAAAGACTTTTTTTAATAGACATGTTATTATAAAACAACTGTTTAATGACAAGCATAAATGAATTTGACTTATACAAATTTAATTGTCTTAACATACATGTGAATAAAATACCTGGAAATTATTTGAAGATACTTAATCCACTGAAAACACAGCTGTATTCACTCTGTTAAGCCTTAAGAATCTTAGACATTCCTAAGTTACTAAATTATCGTTAAATATTAAAGACACTGGTGTGTAGTGTTTGATTTGTTTTCTGTCTTCAAAAGAGGTTTACTTTTAAGAAGAGGTTAGAACCAATTGCTGACTGTGAACTGATAATTCACCTGTCATTATTATGTCAGTTGGTTTTGTTTGAAGGGGAACTGAGCATAGGTTGAAAGTAAATGGAAAAAATCTTATTAGAACAACTTTTGTGTTGACTAGTTTCAGTTTATCTTAAAATAAATTTCCAAGAACTAAGAACAGCATCAGAAATATGTAACCAGCTTTGTGATTACTTCTAATGCTTTATCTGATATAGAAATGGTATCTGATCTTTCATGGTTTTCCATGAAAGCCTTCTGAGCCTTTCCAGAGTGTTGTCTCCAAAAACTCCAGAAATTGTGGAAGGGATAGAATCACATAAATAGACTTAAACTGTGACAAGTAAATACTTTTGAGCAAGGACAAATGGTAGATTGTACTTTTATAAATTTTACAACACACACATTAAAAGAAAGGTTGCTTACTTAAAATACTTTTTTATTGTTAATGTTGCTCATAAAAGCTCATAAAAGCTAACTTTCTCTCACTTTGTGAAACTCAGTTTCTGATTATACAACATCTTCATTCTACTGGCTCTTCATGTTCTATTTTAATAGTTAGAGTGTATAAAAGAATTTAAGGGCATGATTCTTTTGCAGCTTCACAGTTTGGTTTCAATTTGATTATTGCTTAGAAATAAAATGACTATTGAAATAGAAGTGTTGGGAAATGTGTCACAAGAATCAAGGCAGAGAATAGAAAATTCTGAAAGTAGGTACCACATATTCTGTCAATAACCTGTCCTTAGCCAGGATTGTGTGAAATTTTCTCTTTTCATAGTCTTAAGCATTCTCGGTGGAGATACCACTTTGGATGATTTGGTATTTTTGAGTTTGATATTTCTCTGTCATCAATAAATACAACTCAATCATGATGTATTTTGTACATACAACAGGCCTTGGCTATGCTACTATTTTGCCAAGTGGGTTTTTTCATGTTATTATTATTTTTTCTTTAATGAGTGGCTTTGGTCTGTATATTTCCTTTTCTGATTTGGTTTTGGTATGAAGGTTATATTCTCCTGTTGAGTTATTGGATATTTCTCCATTTTTTTCCTCTGGCGCATAGATTGGAATGATATATTTCCTATAAGACTAAAGAGGTCCCTTTGTGCAACTAATGGGACTGGTATTTCTTTGTAGTACATTTCATTATGATTTTATGCTGATTTTATTTTTTAATACATTTTATCGTATATATTTAAGGTATACAACATGATGTAATGGGATACATATAGAGAGCAAAATGTTTACTGTAGTGAAGCAAACTGACATATCCATCATCTCACAGTTACCCATTTTTTTTTTTTTTAGTTTTTTGGCAAGTGCAGCCCAAATCTACTTATTTAGGATGAAATCCAAATACAGAACAATTTTATTACCTATAGTCTACATGGTGTACACCAGGGGTCCCCAGTCCCTGGGCTGCAGACCTGTACTGGTCTGTGACCTGTTAGGAACCAGGCCACATAGCAGGAGGTGAGCAGCTAGCAAGCCAGCATTAATGCCTGAGTTCCACCTCCTGTCAGATCAACCCTGGCATTAGATTCTCACAGAAATGGAACCCTATTGTGAACTGCGCATGCCAGGGATCTAGCCTGTGTGTTCCTTATGAGAATCTAATGCTAGATCATCTGAGGTGGACAGTTCCATTTCAAAACACCCCCACCCTCCTCCACCCCCACCAGTGGAAAAATTATCTTCCATGCAACTGGTCCCTGGTGCCAAAAAGGTTGAGGACTGCCAGTGTATACTCTGTCTCTAGACTTGTTCATCCTACATATCTCCTACATTTTATCCTCTGACTTACATCTCCTTATTTCCACCCCAACCCTGGTAAACGGTTTCATTTTCTCAGTATTTTTTTTTCAGATTCCATATATAAATGAGATCATCCATATTTTTCTTTATGTGTCTGGCTTATTTCACTTAACATATTGTCCTCCAAGCTCATCCACATTGTGGCAAAAACAGCAAGTTCTCATTGTTTTTCAGGCTGAATAATATTCCACTATATTGTTTCTTTTTCCATTTGTCTGTCAGTGGACGCTTAGATTGTTTCCATATCTTTAGTATCATGAATAATGCTACAATAAACATTAAAGTGCAGGTATCCTCACAAGGTGACTTTTATTTCCTTTGGTTATATACCCAGGAGAGGGATTGTTGGGTCATATAGTAGTTCTGTTTTTAATTTATTTAGAAACCTTCATAGAATTTTCTGTAATGGATATACCAATCTACATTCCCATGGGCAGTCTACCCTTTTCTTCTCACTCATGTCAAAATTTGATATCTTTTGACTTTTTTGAAACAGCCATCCTGATAAGTGTGAAGTGGTATCTCATAGTGGTTTTGATTTGCATTTTCTTGATTAATGATGTTGAGCATCTTTTCATATACCTGTTGTTTATTTTTATGATTTCTTTTATTAAGTGTCTATTCAGATCTTTTGCCCATTTTTAAATGTTTTTCTTCCATTGAATTGTCTTAATTCATTATAAATTTTGAATAATAACCCCTTAGTAGATGTGTGCTTTGCAAATATTTTTTTTCCCAATCCCAGAGGCTGTTGTTTCAGTTTGGTGATTGTTTCCTTTACTGTGAAGGGGCTTTTTAGTTTAATGTAGTCCCGTTTATTTGTTTTTGCTTTTGTGGCTTGACCTTTTGGTATGACATCCAAAACTTCTTTACCAAGGCCAACCTTCAGAGGTTTTGAACCTATGTTTTCTCAAAAATAAATCTAAACATATACAGTGGACTGATTTTTTTTTTTTACAAGGGCACCAATAGAACACAATGAGGAAAGGACAATCTTTGCAATAAATTGTGCTAAAAAAAAAGCTGGATTTCTATATGCAAAAGAATGAAATTGGACCTTTATCATATATCATATGCAAAAATTAACCCAAAATGGATGAGACCTAAATGTAATAACAGAAACTCTGATGTTATTTCAAAAATATTTTTACATGAATTTTTATCCTTTCATTTTGTTTTTCACATTCTCAATTGAAATGCTATTTGCATACAATGAAATAATAGTTCCTAAGAGTGCAGCTTGATAAATTTTAATAAAAGTATACCTCTACCTCCAACAAATATAGAGCAATTCTGTCACCCCAGATGTTTCCTTCATGCCACTTTTCAGCCAGTTCAACACCAGGCTCTGTTCCCAGCATACAACCACTCTTATGAACTCTAACACCATATATTATTTTTGCTGCTAGAATTTTGTAATAGTGGAATCTAACATGATGTATTCTTTTATATCTGGCTTCTCAAATGTCTGTCAGATACACCCAGGTTGTTATGTCAATCAGTGGCTAGTTCCTTTCTGTTTATGTATAAACTTGTTTATCCGTTCTTCTAGGACGAGCACTTGTTTACATTTGGCTTAATGGTGATTGTGAATAAAATGTCATGAACATTCACGTGCAAGTTGTTTTTATGAACATATGTTTTTAATTCCCTTGGATAAATACTTAGCAGTTGAATTACTGGATCATAGTGGAACTGTATGTTTAACTTTATAAATAACTGCCAAATCTTAAAATGATACTGCTGTATCATTTTAAACTGCCAACAGCAATTGCACTAATAATTCCACATCTTCTTCAGCATATACCATGAGTTTTCTTTTAGTTTTAGCCATTCCGAGGTATGTGTATACGTGTGTGTGTGATTTACCATTGATTTGATGGAGTTCTTTATAGATTATAGGTATTAATCATTTTTCAGAAGTAAGGAGTGTTTTCTCTCAGCCTGTGGCTTATCTATTCAATATTTAAATAAGTGTTTGCATCAGAAGGAATTTTTTTTTTCTCATCTTTTTTTTTTTTTTTTTACTTTAAGTTCTGGGATACATGTGCAGAATCTGCAGGTTACCTAGGTATACGTATACACATGCCATGGTGGTTTGCTGCACCCATCAACCCATCATCTCCATTAAGCATTTCTCCTAATGATATTCCTCCCCTTACCCTCACAGGCCCTGGTATGTGATGGTCCCCTCCCTGTGTCCATGTGTTCTCATTGTTCAACTCCCACTTATGAGTGAGAGCATGCAGTGTTTGGTTTTCTGTTCCTATGTTAGTTTGCTGAGAATGATGGTTTCCAGCTTCAGCCATGTCCCTGCAAAGGACATGAACTCATCCTTTTTTATGGCTGTATAGCATTCCATGGTGTATATGTGCTGCCATATTTTCTTTATCCAGTCTCTCATTGATGGGCATTTGGGTTGGTTCCAAGTCTTTTCTGTTGTAAACAGTGCTTCAATAAACATATGTGTGCATGTGTCTTTATAGTAGAATGCTTTGCAGTCTTTTGGGTGTATACCCAGTAATGGGATTGCTGGGTCAAGTGATATATCTGGTTCTAGATCCTTGCAGAATCACCACACTGTCTTCCACAGTGGTTGAGCTAATTCACACTCCCACCAACAGTGTAAAAGCTTTCCTAATTCTTCACAGTCTCACCAACATCTGTTGTTTCCTCACTTTTTAATAATTGCCATTCTAACTGGCATAAGATGGTACTATCATCAGAGTAACCTACAGAACGAGAGAACATTTTTGCAATCTATCTGTCTGACAAAGTTCTAATATCCAGAATCTACAAGGAATATAAAAGACAAATTTACAAGAAAAAAGAAATATCATCAAAAAATGGGTGAAGTATATGAGCAGACACTTCTCAAAAGATGACATTTATGTGACCAACAAACATATGAAAAAAAGCTCATCATCATTAGTCATTAGGGATTTTTTTTTTTTTTTTTTTTTTTTTAGTGTTCTTTGCTTCTTCGTTAAGTAATCTCTTCCTAGCCTAGGTTCACAAAGGTTTTTCTAATGCTTTCTTCTTAGAATCTTTATAATTTTAGTTGTCACATATAGTTCTATGATCAATCTCAAATAAGATTTGCCTAAGTGTGAAAGAGGTCGTGAAAGGTTGTGTTTTTGTTTTCCTTCTTTTTCATACAGATATTTAATTGTTTCAGTACCATTTGTTGAAAACACTTTACTTTTCAAATTTGGTTGCTTTGGCACTTTTGCTGAAAATAAATCAACCACCTATGTATAGTCTTTTTGGGCATTATACTATCCCATGTCTATTTACCTATACATACAACAATCCATACTCCCGGACAAAATTGAATAAATGTGGTAAGAACAGATATCTGTCTTTTTATCCTGGACTTGGGGAAAAAAAACCTGAGTTTTATATCATTAACTGTGGTGTATTTCTTACTGAGGGATTATGGCGAAAGAAAAAAAGGAAGAAAGGAAAGAAAGAAAGAAAAGAAAGAAAGAAAAAGAGAGAGAGAGAGGGAGGGAGGGAGGGAGGGAAAAATCTGATATAAAAAGCAAGTTTACTTAGTCATGCTTATCATTGTTCTTTGTGTTCCCAAGGTAGTTTTTGGTGCATTCTATGTTCTTTGTATTTTTTAATTTATTCAACGAATTATAGCACAAATTATTACCTTGGTCATTCAGTTTGGTAATGTTCCTTTAGTAGCTAACATAAATGCTTTCATAACTGCTCTTAGTTCACTTGCTCTTATTCATGTTTCAAGATGATTAAGCAAATTGTGTGGAACCCCAGAATTTTTCATTTAGACAAAGTGTTTTGTATATATGCTTTATAAGTACTGTTTTTAAACTTTTATATGCTCACATATTTTATTTACTAATCCTAAAACAACTCTTTAATAGAGACAATGTAAGATTGAAGAATAATTGAGTCCCTTTATTCCTGATTATGAAAGTTGTAATAGAAAGTTATGGACACCAGACAATGCCTAAAAAACTTGAATATCAAATTTTATTTTAGATATCAATTTAAATATCAATTTTAAAATATTGATTGCAAACTTTTACAATTTTGCAGGTTTATAGACTTATGTTAAAATCATCTCTTATTTCAATAATATAATTTGAGAGAAGAAGCCTTTAGAAATTCTGTAAACCAGCATGATTCTCCTTAATTTCTTTCCTTAATAAATGATTCATTAGATTATATATGTAAATGATATTTTCAGCATACTTTTGACTTAGGCATTGTTTTAAGAAGAGATATAGCTTTTAAAATGAGTGTTAGATTAGATATCTGAAATGGTTTGGGGTGTGTGTGTGTGTGTGTTATGGCATGACTCTCTTCTCAGTGGCAAAGTTTGAAAAACCTATAACCCATCAATTATTCTTGGTGCAAATAATCACTTTATTGTACCTTAAAACAGACATTCTATTGATTTTGTTTCCTAGTTCAATTTTGTGGGGAAATTGCTTGGACCAAGAGGAAACTCCTTGAAGAGGCTACAGGAAGAAACAGGTGCTAAAATGTCTATCCTGGGCAAAGGATCAATGAGAGATAAAGCCAAGGTACTGAACTTTGAATCTGATATTTAACACATTCAGGAGGTTACCTACAACACTGATGGCCAAATTTACAAGCATGCCTGAACTGCTCTTTCACCATTTCCTGTGATTTCCGTCTCCTGGGATCACCCTGTGCCACTTTCTGCTATCTCTGCTGTCTTCTTAAAAATCAATTATTGGCCTCCCTTCTTTTTCTTTTCAGAAGTATATTCTGTATTTTCATTTTCTTTAGTCCTTTGTGTAGGTTGCTATCAAATCGTTTCACTTTTTCTGTGTCTTCTGTAGGATGTTTCTATATGTCTGTGTTCATTTTCTTTAATTCCCCGGCTGGTTCCTTTTTCTTTCTTCAATCATATCACCTAATCACATCCATTGTATCATTCTCTCATTTAATCTCTCTGCTCTATTTCACTTGGATCATCTTACCTGAAGCAATTTCAAATACTTATCTGCAAATCTAAAAGAATCCTGCTTATTTCTTGAAATGTTTCAATGGTATTAAACAACTCACCTGACCCCCAAAAGAACAATAAGCTAAGAGATATATCAAATTTGATGTTTGAAATGATTTATTTCACATCTGAACTACATTATTTCTTATTTTATAAAGTGTTAGCAATTTTCTCAGTGTTAGAATTCAGTGTTTGGGAGAAATGACAATTTGTAGAGATTTATTCCAAAAGGATCTTTGAGAATTCACTGGGAAAGGCTGGATGTGTTTGGTAATATCATTTGACCAGGCCACACTCTTATGACTTGGTAATGTTATTACGGAGAATGAAATGTTCAAATATTTATTTTTGACTATAAGAATCCTTAGAAAATTGCTCAGGAGTCCTGTATCTGCCTTAATGAGACATATTAAATGAGGAAATTTATAGGGTGAAATGTCACTGAACTGGTGAATATATCATACATAAAGTATCTTTACTGTAATAAGTCTACATTGGGAGTCTGGGCAAAACTCTCTATTTAGGCGCTTTCTCAGAATGGTTCAATAGTCAACTGTAGAAAGTCACAGAAGGAATGATTTTTACTAGCCCTTTCTTTAGGATAACTTTTGATTACTCTATACTGTGTACAATTTCGGCAACAACTACATTCTTGCCAACCCTCCTGCCTCTAGATATCTCTGACGACACTTAAATATTGTAAGTATTTAAGAGGTGAGCGCACCAGCATCTAGACATGAGATAAGCTTTTGTCTCTGCCACAAGTTTAGATTTTCTTTATATAGGAGGAGAAAATGACACATAATAATCTATGCCTGTACTTTCATCTATTCTTTAATATTGTTTTTGTTATGAATTTCCTAAATACTTCATGCTCTTATATTATAAATTTCATATTGTGCGTTCTTATAGTCTCACACATTCTTTAAGATTTAAATTTGTCATTGTCTCCCCAGCATGGCTTCCCTGAACTCCTAAGTCCTCTTTTATCACTTAACACATTTTACTATATCTGTTTATCTCCAGGATGGAGAACTGTTCTAGTTAGCTTTGCACATGCAGAATCTCCATGTGGTATTTCTATATCTTTTAAAACAGATGGATGCATATTTTGTATTCTCATATATTTGTACATTTTTTCCTGTTCATAAAGTTTTAAACTAGATTTCTTTTTCCCTATGAGCATGTTAGCTACCAGCAAAAGTATTGGAAAATCCAATAGGAAACAAATTTGCTTCTATTAAGATTCCATTAGGTTTAATTTACTCATATTACCTGTTACTTACAATTCAGTTTCTTAATACTCTTTGCATGATCCATCATGTTTGACTATGATTTGAGCATTTTCACTTTTTATCAAATTAAATAAAATAAACATATTAAATAATAATAATATATTGCATTGCAAAATATTTTTTAGAATCTAGATAAGACCTTTTTTTCTTTCATTTTTTATTGTTGTTGTTGTTGTTGTTCCACTTGCTTGCTTTTGAATGATAAGGTCTTAACTTTCTAAAGTATTGGACACCTAGCTGAAATAAAATCACAGGCATGGATATGAAAAATTTACCTTAGTAAACACTTGATTAAAATAAAAAATAAATCCTTGGTAAATTATTGATTATGATGCTGTTATTTTGCCTTTTTGCATCAGGACATGAACAGGAAAGAAGATTTTACATATTTTTTCTAATTATTAAATAAATCACATGAGATTGTGCAATAAAAATGTGTATGTGTGCATACACACAACCATACAAACTGGCATATATTCATGCTTTAATTATTTATTGAACATATTTTGTGTAATTCACAGTTCTAGTTTATATTGATGAATACAAGGTTTTACTCTCTTAGAGTTTACATTCCAATGGGAAAGACAGATAATAAATACATGAATAAATTTTATACTTTTAAGAATTGAGGCTGGGTGCAGTGACTCAAGCCTGTAATCCCAGCACTTTGGGAGGCTGAGACGGGCGGATCACGAGGTCAGGAGATCGAGACCATCCTGGCTAACACGGTGAAACCCTGTCTCTACTAAAAAATACAAAAAATCTAGCCGGGCGAGGTGGCGGGCACCTGTAGTCCCAGCTACTCGGGAGGCTGAGGCAGGAGAATGGCCTAAACCCGGGAGGTGGAGCTTACAGTGAGCTGAGATCCGGCCACTGCACTCCAGCCTGGGCGACGGAGCAAGACTCTGTCTCAAAAAAAAAAAAAAAAAAAAAGAACTGATAACTTTTATGGATTTAAATGAAACAGAAGGAGGGAACAGAAGTTAGTTGTGATGGGAGCAAATTTTGGTACAGTGATGAGTTAGAAAGAACACTGGAAGATGAGAACAAGCCAAACAGAAATATCAAAAAGGAGAGAGAATGCCAAGTGTGAAAGCCCTGAGGGAGAATCTGTACTTTATGTATAACCATAGCTATATCTAAAACTATTATAACAACTATAGCCATATATTCATTTAATAACTCTACTTATTGCCCTTTGGCTACCATCTGATTTCTTTATAGTAAAACTCCCGAAAAGTTATTTGCGATCACTGGCTTGACTTCATTCCCCTCCTCAGCTCTGTGACTGGATCCTCCTGTTCCAGACCTCCAAGCCCAGACTTAGTCTTCAGATTTCTTTGTTTCCTCCATGTTCTTATAGCACTAATGTGCTCTGAACCTCAAATTTATGTCCAGCCTCCAGTCTCCCCCTTAAGTGCTAGATTCTAAATTTATATATTTACCTACTCAACATGTCAATGTGGATGTAACAGGCATTGAAATGTAATATGTCCAAGGACACACACATACATACACACAAATATGTATGGGTATGTATGTTGACAAGGACTCTCCTTGACCAAACTTTAGTCAGGCCTCTCACAACCCTCTTCTCAACTTTGCCTGACTTTACAAAGATTAGCCATGTTTATAATTTAGATCAGCAAGTATTAAGAAGTTCAACATGCAACTGCCAATCTTTTTATCCAACGGAAAAACTAAATAACCGAAGCCACATGAGGGGCTCCTTGTGTGCTTTACAAGGTCTGGGCCAGCACTCTCCTCTGTGGTTTCACAGTTAGGTGACTTTGCAGAATATACTGTTTAATAACATGTTTGCTTCACCTTTCTAAGACATGATAATTCAGATTGCTTTTCTATGTTGCGTATGCTGCTAAGGTACTACACGATGTATGTCTTTTTTTCTTTTTCTTTTCTCTCTCTCTCTTTTTTTTTTTTTGACAGTGTCTCCTTCTGTTGCCCAGGCTGGAGTGCAGTGGTACTATTGTGGTGCAATCACAGCTCACTGCAACTTTGACCCACCGCCAGGCTCAGGGCTCAAGTGATATTTCCACCTCAGCCTCCCAAGCATCTGGGACTGCAGGTGAATGCCACCACACCTGGCTAATTTTATTTTATTTTTTGTAGAGATGGAGTCTCATTTTGTTGCCCAGGCTGGTCCTGAACTCCTGGATTCAAGTGATCCTCCTGCCTCAGCCGGAGGCTGTTTAGTTATACCTAGCCAATAAATCTGTAAGCAGAAAAAGAAAACAAAACAAAGTAAAATATAGTAATACTCAAGGTAGCACCAGTAGCAAAATCCTACCATACAGTCATGATTTCTTTCCTGTATTGGTCAGATCCCACAACATATGAACTCACATCCTACTTAAGACCAGCCAGGAATGCTTTCACAGAAGCTACATTTTAAATTGTGAGAAGAAAAAGTATTCTTAGAGAAATCTAGAAAGGAAAATATACAGTATGTATGCAATATTTCAAAATACCTCAGGAAATTAACTAGCAATTTAGAAAGTTCTTTAAAGCCTAAGTCTTCATATACCATATGGCCAGCTGGTTCTAAACAACCACACAGCTGCCGGTTTCACTGGCAGTTGCTTCTGAGCAATCTTCAGGGTAACTTGCTGTAGCTTCAGATAGAGTGTTGCTATTTTTGGTGGTGTTGATGGCAAAGACTGGTGAAGGAGAACAGAGGAAGCAGTGGTTCTACAAGCTTATTTTTGAAAACGGCGGCAAACAAACATATTATCTCTAAGAGAAAGGGCTAGAGGAGTTACAGAAAATCAGACAACAGCTGAAGACACCCAGACAAGAGTAAGGAAAATAGGAAAGCTTGAAAGCAAATTTCTCAGACTAACCTATTGTCCTTAAATGGAAATCACAAATGGACATGTTGTGAATAAATTATGTTGTAATGCCAGGTATTTTGGCATTTCTGTTAATAAGCTTGGCTGAAATTACGAAATGGGGTATTAAAGCAGTTTCATGATTCTGTGTTAAAAGTACAGTGCTGTTTGGTGGACTTTAATTTGAAAAATATGTAATACTTCTCAAGGCAAGCTTTTCTGTCTTTGATGCAGTAATAACATGCAGTTTCTATTTTAGAATATTGCTTCTGCATTTTGTGATGACTACTTTAGTAAATTCTTTCTGATTTCATGGCAAATTGATTTTCATCAACAATAAAATCAACAAAAAACCTTCAAAGAGATGTGGCTGCCTAGTGGGCAATGTGGGTGTGAACCTAGCAACAGCCGTCTCTCATCTGGCTTCTGGGCTCTGCATAACATCAAACAGCGTGATAGTCTCTCAAATCCTGAAGGAGTGAAGTCATGCTCACTGCTTGTCAGTCAGGCTGTGTTACATACACTCCTGTTTCAACGTTGTAATATCTTGAACACAAAAGCAGTTTATAATCCTACAAAATCAAGAGCTCAGACACCCTGACTTTCATTTTAGCTGTGCCTCTAATGAACTGCACAGCAGATCAAAAACATTTCTTTCTCAACTGGCCTTCTGAAGAAAAGAATGGCTAACTCATTTTGACTTCCAGCACAGTTAAAGGAATCAGCATAATAACTTGCTTAAATATCATTTGTGTTTGTGACACATAAGCAGAATATTATAAAATACAGATACATGGAATTTTGTTTATATTTGATTCAATCAACTTTTCCGTTTCTCTGATTTGAATTTTAGAGTAGGAGTAACAGACTGAAAGATCCCACCTGAACCATAACTCTTATGATAAGAAACATTGTGTTAAAATATATATATTTGTGGGAATACAGTGAAACTTATGTTGCAATGTTGAACCAATAGATTATTTCAGTATGTGTTATATTTGGAATATACATGACCAAATAATTAAACTAATTAGGTTTGAGTCAAAGAGTGAAATATATCATTATATTTGTGTTTTTTCAAATTAGCATCTTCATCTTTTGATGTATGAATAATTTATCATTCAGTGTAGTGTGCCTGTGACCTTAGAATGAAAAAAAAAAATAAAGCCATAAAGTTATCTGGGCTCTATTTCTTCATAAGCTTCAATGACAGAGTATGAGGTAGTAATGTTTTATGAATTTTGAATCAAAGTTATGTATTATCTTAAATCATTAATTTCCTCTCATCTGATTTTATTCACATCTAGACAAATTCCTTTTAATTTTTGTAATTAAGACCTGCTCCTTTGAAACTTTCAAGGACCTAATGTCACAGCCATAAACCAAGTTTAATACACAGAAAACATTTTATTAATGCTACTTGTGTAGTAGCTTTTCCTCATTGTCACTTGTCACTCATTATTTGTACTGTGCTCTTATTTCCCTAGAAGAGTGAAATGAGGGAATCATAGAATCGGGGTCTCTCCTACCATATTGCAAGACATTTTTATTTATTAAGCTATTAAAAAAGAATGTGTGAAAATAGAAATTTTTAGACATTTTACATTTTATAAACCAGAATTATAATGATGTAGTTCCTTTCTACCACTGAGGATGGTCTATTATTTTTGATCATAAGCTTTACTGCTGATCTGAATTTTTTTTTTTTTCTTTTTTTATTGAGACGGAATCTCACTCTTGCTGCTCAGGCTAGAGTGAAGTGGCATGATCTCGGCTCACTGCAACCTCCACCTCGTGGGTTCAAGCGATTCTCCTGCCTCAGACTTCCAAGTAGCTGGGATTACAGGCGCCCATGACCATGCCCTGCTAATTTTCATATACTTAGTAGAGACGGGGTTTCGCCATGTGGGCCAGGCTGGTTTTGAACTCCTGATCTCGGGTGATCCGCCCGCCTCAGCCTCAGAAAGTGCTGGGATTACAAGTGTGAGCCACTGTGCTCAACCTAAAAATATTATAGTAAAAGTACAAATGCAATATAACCAAAACATAAAATATTCTGGATAGTATTTTAAATTTCACATTCTGTGGAACTTTTGAAAATGGTTGCAAATTATTTGACATTTCTCTTAGAGAGAGATGAATAGGGTCCAGTTCTCTTCCCCTTGAATCTGAATAGTTGCAGTGACTTGCTTGTAACCAATAGAATGCAGAGAGTAATGGTGGTTTGTGATTTTCGGGGCTACATTGGAAGAAGCTGTGCACCTTCTTTCTCATTTGCAGAAACACTCTCTTGGAGTTTAAAGCTGCCTTGCAAAGATTCTGAAAATCCTGATGCTGCTTACTGTGAAGAAAGCCAAAATTACATCGAAAGGCCATGTATAGGTGCCAGTGGGCAGTCTTACTTCAGTCCAGCCTTTGAGTCATCTTAGTGCAGGGTTTACACATGCGAGTAAAGAATTCTCCAAATGATTCCAGTCCTTAGCCATTTGAGTGATCAGCTGCTCAAGTCTTCCTATCCATGGCCCAAAAAATCCTGGAGCAGAGATGCAAGCTATATTCATGGTACACTACCTAAATTTCTGACCCACAGAAACCATGTACATAATAATAATATTAAAATCGTTATTTTAGACCACTAAATGTATCATGGTTAGTTATGCAACAATAAATAACTCGAACACATTACTACTACTTTATATGTAAAATTATATTCTCTTTTTGCATTTCTGCTGCCTTCTAATGGCGATAAGCACAGATTGATCATTTCTAGAGGGATGTGTGTGTGCATGCGTGTGCATGCGTGCATGTGTGTGTGTTGGGTGTTTGTTTTTAGTTTTGTTTTGTTCTGTTTTGTTTTTTATTGTATTGTATTTGCAACTTATTTTGAATTTGCCTCTCCTACCATCAAATAATTGAAGCGCATGTCAACATTTTATTTAAAACTTGTCAAAGAAAAGGCTTCCAAGAGAGGCAATTTAAACATTTCTTCTTGGTAGAGACTTTTTATGAGATACTAGACATCAAAAATAGAAAGCTCTAGTTTTAAAAGCATTAGGTTAGTCATAAAGCTGGTTTAAAGTCTTTCTGTTTTTGGATGTCTGATTTAATGTCACAAGACGCAAGGTTAATTGGGCAGGTGATTCCAATTTCTCTGTAAGTCTTCTTAATTTTACTACAACTTCACAAAGCAAGTGTTCTAGCATTTTATCAGGGATGCTAGATGGATCCCAAAAGGGAAAGTAAATGGCACCACACAGAAAGTACTGCCTCAGACCAAGACTGGGAGAGTTTTTATTACTTAGTCCCTCCTTTTGAATATTTTAGATTGTTAAAGATTTGTCTTGGTCAACAAAATGTTCAATATGGTGTTTTTGTGAGGAGACTGTTAACTGAGTTTGTTACGTCATTAGTCATTTCTCACATTTTATTGAAGGAAGAATTTAGATATGAGATCAGTTTATGCAACACCTAGACCAAGATTACTGGGAATATATGTACCCATTGACATGATTTACTTAGATCAGATTGTTATATTAGAGAAAAATGAGAGAATCCAAAGGCAATTTTGTTTAGAAAGATGTATTTGTATTCTATTAATAGATACACATATATATATTTAGTACCACATACATATTATTTAGCGGATAATCTCTCTCCATACACCATACATATATATGAATTTTGAATGAAATTCAAAATTATATGAAATTATTTATATATAATATATATTATATATGTATAATATAATATACATTATATATTATGTATATGTATAATATATAATATACATATAATCTAATATACATATATTATATATGTATGTATAATATATGATTATAAATATATAATTATATAAATACATATATTTTATATATATATATATCTGCTGTCCTCTAATGGTGATCAGTGCAGACTGATAATTTCTAGAGGGCTATGTGTGTGTGCACGTGCGTGTGTGTTTGTATGTTTGCCTGTGTATCTATATAGATATGTACATGTTATTTTATTTAATAGAAAGCACTGATTAAAACATCCATAATTGTATAAAACACCCATAGTTGTATAGCGAGCAAATCTAGAGCATGTATAATTTCTCAAGTTCTGCATTGCATATTTTACTTTTTAAAAATATTAAAATTTACTTAATATTTTATACTGGATTCTATCTTTGCTTTGCCTACAAATTCAGTAACCAAAGCAAAGACCCATATTAATAAGTTACTGTTTTAATAGAATTCAATATTAGAAAGAACATTTACTTAAATAGCTCTATTTTGCTTGTTGTAACATATAATACATTATTAATTAATGGATAATTTTAATGTCAAACCCTGTGGGAATGGTTATTGAAAAAGCAAAATAATAATGATATTTAATCTCATAGAAAAATCTTCAATGCAAAGATTATTGTTGTTATTATTTGTATGTTTTTTGAAAGATTCCATTAAATGTTTATTTTAATAGTTGAAATGACCCCAATATAAGCCATATTTTTTATTTTTTTTTTTTATTTATTTTTTTTTTTATTTTTATTTTTTTTGAGACGGAGTCTCGCTCTGTCACCCAGGCTGGAGTACAGTGGCCGGATCTCAGCTCACTGCAAGCTCTGTCTCCCAGGTTTATGCCATTCTCCTGCCTCAGCCTCCCGAGTAGCTGGGACTACAGGCGCCCGCCACCTCGCCCGGCTAGTTTTTTTTTTTTGTATTTTTAGTAGAGACGGGGTTTCACCGTGTTAGCCAGGATGGTCTCGATCTCCTGACCTCGTGATCCGCCCGTCTCGGCCTCCCAAAGTGCTGGGATTACAGGCTTGAGCCACCGCGCCCGGCCAATAAGCCATATTTTTTAAAGAGAAACTTGGACAACTTGTTCTAGTACAGCTTGGGGAATTTGGAGGTACAGTTAAGAGGATAATGGGCCCAGAGTGGGAATGTTAACGAGAAAAATTCTGCACTTAACTCAAGTGCATCATCAGCACTAATTTAGATTCTGAATTTCATTAGTTGCAGTGATGTTTATTTGACAGTGTTCTATTTTCTTAGCAGTTTTTTAAATTCACAAGTCATTCAAAAGTTGAATAGTAATCTATTTTTATCAGTCATAAATATCTGAATCATTCCTTAGTTGAATAGAGTTGTCATGAATGCTTGAAAATTTGTTTGGGCTCTTCACAATCATTGTTAAACAGCAGAAAACTGTTTTCTGGCTTTAGTTAATGACACTAAACAGAGCTCAAAGAAAAACCAAAAAAGAAAAAAAAAATCAGCAGCTTCTCAATCTAATCAACAACAACACTGCAGAGTTTACTTTTGTTTTCTGGGTGTATGGGTTCACCAAGAGGGAAGTCAAAAACACTGAGGAAAATGAAATGCCAGGGATACAAATACAAATTTACATATTTTGCTATAAACGCAATCAATTGCACCACTTGATTTTTTTTTTGCAGCAGGACAGTGTTTTATGCACTTCCAGGATGCATATATTAAAAAATTAATTAATTTATTATATATATAAATATATTTAAACATAAATATATATTTAAATATATGTATATATGTATACATATATTTAAATATATAAATATATATTTTTTGCTTAATTATTCTGGCTAAAGGTTTGTCAATTTGTTTTTAACTTTTCAAAAAACCAACTTTTTATTTCACGGACATTTCATATAATTTTCTTCATTTCAATTTCAATTATTTCTGCTCTCTTGATGATGGGTTCAAGCAATTCTCCTGCCTCAGCCTCCCTTTTGTTTGTCTTGGAAAGTCGTTATTTCTCCTTCATATTTGAAGATATAATCTTATAGGGTAAAAGTGTTTTCCCTTCAGCACTTCAAATAGGTTATGCCAATCTCTTCTGGCCTATATGATTCCCACTGAAAAGTCTGTAGCCAGATGTATTTGAGCTCCATTGTATGTTATTTGTTTATTTTATCTTGCTGCTTTAGTAGCTTTACTTTATTCTTGATCTTTGGGAGTTAATTATTAAATGCCTTCAGGTAATCTTCTTTTGGTTAAATCTGTTTGGTGTTATATAACCTTCTTGTATTTGAATATTTATATCTTCCTCTAGGTTTGGAAAGTTCTCTGTTATAATGCCTTTGAATAAACTATACCCTTATCGCTTTCTGTACCTCCTCCTAAGACCAATAACATTTTGCCTTTTTGAAGATGTTTTGCCTTTTTGAAGATGTTTTCTAGAACCTATGGTTGTGGTTGTTTGGTTTTATTCTCTTTTCTTTTGTCTCCTCTGTTTGGGTATTTTCAAATAACCTGTGCTCAAGCTCACTAATTATTTCTTCTGCTTAATCTATTTTGCTATTAGAAGACTGATGTATTCTTTAGTATGCCAGTTGCATTTTTCAACTCCAGAATTCTGCTTGATTCATTTTCATTATTTCAATCCCTTGTTAAATTAATCTGATAGAATTCTGAATTCCTTTTCTGTGTTATGTTGAATTTCATTGAGTTTCCTCAACACTGCTATTTTGAATTCTCTGTCTGAAAGGTCACATATCTCTGTTTCTCCAGGATTGATCTTTGGTTCCTTATTTAGTTCATTTGGTGAAGTCACATTTTCCTAGATGGTGTTGATGATAGTAGATATGCTTTGGTGTCTGGGCACTGAAGAGTTAGGTATATATTATAATCTTCACTATCTGGGTTGGTTTGTACCTGTCCTTCTTGGGAATGCTTTCCAGATATTTGAAAATACTTGGATTTTGTGATATAAGTTTTTTCTGTTTTTGTGGGTACCCCAAGCCCTATAATACTGTGGTTCTTGCAGACTCATAGAGGTACCATCTTGATGGTTTTATTAGTCAGGGTTCTCTAGAGGAACAGAATTAATGAAATATATTTACATATTCATATATATATGAATATATATGCGAGTTTATTAAGTTTATGTATATATATGTGTGTATATATGGGTGTGTGTGTGTGTGTGTGTGTATATATATATATATGAGTTTATTAAGTATTAACTCACATGATCACAAGGTCCCACAATAGGCCAGCTGCAGGCTGAGGAGCAAGCAGAGCCAGTCTGAGTTCTGAAACTGAAGAACTTCAAATCCAGTGTATGAGGGCAGGAAGCATCCAGCATGGGAGAAAGATAGAGTCTAGGAGACTAGGCCAAACTCTCTTTTCACATTTTTCTGCCTGCTTATATTCTAGCTGCGCTGGCAGCTGATTAGATTGTTCCTACCCAGATTAAGGGTGGATCTGCCTTCCCCCGCACTGACTCAAATGTTAATCTCCTTTGGCAGCACCCTGTCACACCTAGGATCAATACTTTGTATCCTCCAATCCAATCAAGTTGACACTCAGTATTAACAATCACAATGGTCTTGGAACAGATCCAGGAGAATTCTCTGGATTACCTGGCAGAGACTCTTGTTCTCTTCCTTTACTTTCTCCCAAACATGCAGAATCTCTGTCTCTCTTCTAAACCACCTAAAGCTGAGATTGGAGTGACACAAGCACCCCTGTGGCTACCACCACTATGACTATGTGGGGTCAAACCCGAATCGCAAGGTGCTAGATCTTGCCTATGGCCTTCTATAACCACTTTTTGGCTACTGACTATGTTTGCTCAAGGCTCTGGGGTTCTATAATCAGCAGGTGGCAAAGCTCACCAGGTCTGTGTCCTTCCCTTCTGGGTGGTGATGACCCCCAGACCCCAAGTGGGTGCATAACTATCAACTGGTAGCCTGGCACAAGAGTCAAAAACTTTATAAGTCTACCTGGTGTTCTGTTGTACTGTGGCTGAGCTGATACAAACCACAAGATACATTTCTTCTTACTCTTCTCCCCTCTTTCCAAAGGCAGAGGAGCCTTCCCCATGGCCACTGCCACCACTGGCACATGGTGTGTACTGTCAGACTACCATTGATATTTCCATTGATAATTCCTTAAGGTCCAAGTCATTCATTCAGCTTGTGGTGAATGCTTCCTGACCTGAAACTCACCCTTAGGCTTTTTTTCTGGCCCAGGGAAGGTTGAGAAATGCATGTTAAGATTCAAGTCTTAGAATTGGGGATCTCAAGAATTCACTTGGTGCTGTATTTCACTGTGGCCCACCTAAGGTACAGGACGAATTCTACCTTACTTTTCCCTGCACATTTTTTAAGTGGAAAAATTGCCCCATAGCTGCCACAACTGGGAATGTACTGAGTCTCTCCTGAAAGCATCAATTCTCAGACTCCTACCCAATTTTCTCGACATTGTGTCTGAGTATCATTGTTGGTTATTCCAGGCTCAAGCGTTCTTTAGTTAGCAGGTGATCAATCATGCCAAGACTGGCACCTTCCCTTTAAGGCAGCAGGTCCCTGTCTGGCCAAAAAAAATAATTTGAGCCTCCCTCCACCCCTGGTCCCTGGTGAGCACTAATCTGCTTTCTATTGCTATCTTCTGTCCTTTTTCTAGTATTGCATAAGTAGACATATATTGACTTGTCCATGCTTTTTTCACTTAAAATAATGCTTTTGAGGGTCATCCCTGTTATTGTGTATGTCAGTAGTTCATTGTTTTATGTCACTGAGAATTTCTCCTTCATGTGCCTATACCTCCATTTATTTACTCATTCTTCTAGTGATGGTAATTTAGGTTGTTTCTAATTTGGGCTAGTATAAATAAGGCTACTGTGACGATTTATATATATGTCTTTGTGTGGGCATATGTTTTCACAGTAGAGTATTTGGGAATTATTCATCAAAAATTAAAGCACAAGGACATTTATTGCATCTTTTTTATTATTTTAATGTATTTATCACAGGACTATGAATTATTTAGAAATTTAGAAAGTACTAATGTATCAGCTAAATATTTACTCTGATTTTTGGTTTAGTTTACTTGATGTTGGTAACATATATTAGTTCTAGGAATGACTCTTCTTAATTATTCATTTTTCATTCTGCAAATAATCATTTCTAAATTAAGGTTTGGAAAATATTTTTTCAGGAGTACCCTAAATAAAGGTACCAGTATTCAGAAGGTAACTTGAGATTCGGATTCCCTAGTAAGAGAGACTAGATTTGTTAGAAAAATGAAGCCATCTGCATCAATTTAGACAGTTTTACCAAATTGATTCATGAAATGTCTAATATTTCCATGTAATTAGCTGTGGCATTTTCAAACTCTATAACCAAGAGGAAAATTTAACCTTCTCTGAAGAATTGCACACTCTAGGGCTGATACTTTAGAAAATTATATTGTTCTAAGGGAGTACTCACCAAAGAATTATATCAGATTTTGAACAGATGCTGCAAGATCCTTGTCTTATTACTAGTACACCAGAGTGATGATATTAGAAATCTTCATCTCCTCCCTCACATGTGATGTTAAAGCAGATTTCCTATTTCTCATCTCTGACATTTTATTGGTGAATCTCTTGTGGCTGCTCCAGAAAAGTTCTCCTTTCTCTTGTATTTTCTACTGTACTATAAAATTAAATTCTAGTCATTAAGTTCAGTGTATGTTGGAACTCTAAAGGGTCTTTTTCTGTAATGGAAAATGGAGGGCTTATTTCAGATGATAGTATCTGTTTTTTTCTCACTTAAAATTTTATTTCTTAGTGAAGGAGCTTATACCCACATGTGCACATTCATTTAAAGTAAATAAAAATGAAACATCTATGTATAATATTAATAGAATTTTATCTACGGCATTAAAATCCATCCATTGAATGTCTTATAAAAGTGCTTCACTTGCAGAAATCTTGGAGATGGATTTATTATGAAAAGCCATAGGTCTTCTAACATGCCACACTCCTTTCTGTTTTATCTTTGAAACTTATATTTCTGATCTGTTTCTCCTTTGTGCTGTATTTCTGGTACTGAATGCAGATTAATCACTCAGCTATTTTGTGTAATAGAGGATAGATATGTTTAGATTATTAAGCTGGAGAATGTTTGTCTCCATGGCCTATTGCATAGGAATTAGAAATGAATTCATAAACTTAGCTATGTTTCCTGATAATGTTACTTATTCCTAAAAATCTTGCACATTGTAATAGATACTAGATTTAGCTTATTCTGTTAGAAAATATTTCATACATTTTATGAAATATTATGAAAGTTTCATAAGAAGAATGTTAGATAAATTGAGCATATCTTAAAAGCTGTTGGAAGGTTTTGTTCAACTATACATAATTCATGTAAAAAAAGTCCCCATCCAAATGTCAAGTACTACATGTCAGTTGGTCCTATTAATGTTGAAAAATAAATTTTGTGACCATATTCCTAATATTTTCTTGCAACTGTTACTAAAATTTTGTCATGAATTTTTGATAATTTAATATCATTAAGGTACATGCTATCAAAAATTATGTTTAGATAATTATTATACAAAAATTTAAAATATAAAGACCATTGCCCATACTTAGGTAAATTATAATGTAATTCATAACTACAGTTAACTTTTCCAAGTGTTTTCTAACTTGGTTTGGAGAATGTAATTTGCCAAGTACATGTGCTCATAAACATGTTACTGTTGTTATTGTTTCACTGAATAACTGAACCCATTTCTAGTTGTAGGTTGCAGAAAGTTACTTCAAGGCAGAAGAAAAAAAATTATCACTTCTCAATTTTAGTTATTTTGAAGACATGTTTTTCATACACTAAGACAAAGAGGTCCTGTGAATTCTCCCATGTGTTGACAAGTAAATTTTCACTTTCTGTGAAATTGACTAGTTGAAAGAGGAGCATAACTTTATTTAAGCAGTTTATTTGCTTCAAGAATTTATTTGTCTTTAAGAAAACAAATTACCAATGAGTTTTACTAGTCTGTGATATTTCACACACATATCCACATGCACACAAACATGTTCTTGTATAAAAAGCAAATATGATTTAAAAACACATGACTGTAAAGTTTTTCTAAAGATATGTGGAGAATGTAAGTGTATATGGAAACTAGTGTCTTTAGAGTAAATATAGATTTAACGTTGCATATCTAATTATATACTGGCTATAAGAATATTAAATTTACTATATATAAGCACAAAAATCCATATGAAGCAAGTAGCTCATTTTTAGGTTAACCAGATGATCAACACAGGATTAAATCTGCCAACATGCATACAGATGACGTTTTAAGATACTGAGTTCTCAAATATTTTCATCAAAACACACTGAACAAAAAGAATTAATAGGAACCTTAAGTCTTATCCAGATTTTATCCTGCTAAGCTAATGTTTTATGAAATCTATAGTTTTCTATAGTGTTTTTTAAAAATAAAATATACACTGCATTTTCAAAGAAAAAAACTCCCCTTTTTTTCTATACTCTGCTACTACTCTCAAGATTTCATTTCTGGCTGCAGATGTGTGGAGTTTTTTCCTAAATACCAACTGTTTCTGTGACACCAGCAGGGTGTCCTACGATTCAACTCAGTTCTGATACTAACTGCCTGAAGTTAGTACAGATCTCACAGGTTAAGAACTCTGTCCCACAAAAGTGCCCCCCTCACTTCAGAGGCAGTTAGTCCCGGTGTTATCTACAATTTGTGACTGACTTAGCTACAAACTGGAGGTTCCTACTCCTTCCTCAGGTTTGTTAATTTGCTAGACTGGCTCACAGAACTCAGGAAAACAATTTACTTAACTAGATTATTGGTTTGTTTTAAAAGGGTATATCTCAGGAACAGCAAGATGGAAGAAATGTGTAGGGCAAGTTATAGGGAAAAGGCGTAGAGCTTCCATGCCCTCTCTGGGCACGGCACCCTCCCACTACTTCTATGTGTTCAACAACATGAATGTTCTCCAAACTTTGTCCTTTTGGGTTATTACGGCAGCTGCATTTCATAAGCATGATTTATTAAATCATTGACAGTGTATGATTCAGTCAGTCTTTAAACCCTTGCCCCTCCCACTCCTAGGAGTTTAGGAGAGTAAGGCTGGAAGAGCCAACCCTCTAATCACATGATAAATTACCCTGGCAACCAGCCCCTTATCCTTAGGGGCTTTCCAAAAGTCACCTCATTAACATAAACTCAGATGTGAAGAAAAGTGATGGGATGTGTTGTGAATAACAAAATATATTCCTTTCACCTTTATTGCTTTTACCACTTAAAACATTCTGAGGTTTCTAAGAGTTCCATGCTAGAAACCAGGGACAGGGAAGAAGATCAAATATATATTTCTTATTATATCACAGTCCTACATATTTGTCTGTTTTTTTTTTTTTTTTTTTTTTTTTGAGACGGAGTCTCGCTCTGTCACCCAGGCTGGAGTGCAATGGCAGGATCTCAGCTCACTGCAAGCTCCGCCTCCCAGGTTCACGCCATTCTCCTGCCTCAGCCTCCTGAGTAGCTGGGACTACAGGCGCCCGCCGCCTCGCCCGGCTAGTTTTTTGTATTTTTTAGTAGAGATGGGGTTTCACCGTGTTAGCAAGGATGATCTCGATCTCCTGACCTCGTGCTCCGCTCTTCTCGGCCTCCCAAAGTGCTGGGATTACAGGCTTGAGCCACCGCGCCCGGCCCACATATTTGTCTTTATATTTTCCTGATTACTTAATTTTTAAATATTAAATGCAATTGGCACTAAGAAAACAAAGGCTACATTTTTGCTATGATTTTATGAACTTTATAATGATAATGTTTCTTAACACACTCTCCCCACAAAAACCACTGCAATCCAGCTTTATTCCCTCACTTCATTCAAACTGCAGTAGAAAAGAAGGTAGTTAGTTGACTGCTTATTTCTAAAGTGAGTAGTTATTTCTTAACTTCTAGAGATGGATCTAAAATAAGGCAAAGGCATCCTCCACTTGTACAATAAGAGTTCTCAAAATGAAAAAAAAAAAAAAAAGAAAAAAAGAAAAAGAAATAAGAATTAAAAGCCATAATTGGAATACAATTTTCCTGGACAAAAAGCAAAACTTGAAACTACATCAAAAGTATTCACCATGTATCTAGCTATACTGGCCAAAAGGTATTAGACACACTAATAAAAAAAAAAAAAAATTAGACTGAAAAAAGAGGATTTATGCATGCAGGCAAAAATCAGGCTGTCTCACCAATGGCTTTTGCCAGAGTTATGGGAATAGCTTTTAAAATATGCTTAAGAAAAGATAATGTGAACCAGTAACTTTTTATTCAGTCATACTAACTTTTATGCAGAAAAACACTGGGCATGGTGGCTCACACCTGTAATCCCAATAATTTAAAAGGCTGAGGCAGGTGGATTTCAAGACCAGCTGGGGCAACATAATCATAATGAGATCTGATCTCTGAAAAAAAAAAAAAAAAAAGTTAGTCAAGCACGGTGGTGCATGCCTGTGGTCCCAGTTACTTGGGAGGCTGAGGTAGGATGACTACTTGAGCCTAGGAGGTTGAGGCTAATGTGTGCCATTATTGTGCCACTTCAGTCCAGCCTCGACAACAGAATGAGACCTTTTCTCCAAAATAATAATGATAATAATAATAAACAAAAATTAAATAAAATACATAATTAATTAATTAAAGAAAGAAAGAAAAGAAAACCCTCATAGGATCAGTAACGTGCAAGAACTAAGGGAATATTGTATACTGTTCTCATGGGATTTTTATGAGTAATTTACTACAGAGATCAAGTGTGATGGGCTTATTGAGTCACCTCCATTGCATATTGCCAGGTGGGGAAAGTGTTATAGAATTCTGTCATTTATATTAGAAAAGAGAAGTATAAATATTAATATAAGTAAGTAAATGGACACTTAAGAGTTTGAAATACTGCATCGTAATAGAAGTTAAGAAGAGAATTAACCCTATAGGTCTCAGGAACCATAATTAAAATTTATATCTAAAGGAGGAGGAATATGTTAACAATGCAACAGTGAAATAATAAGCAAAAACTGGACTGTCATGAAACCGCAGGAAAAAAATGTCTGGATGACTTCTATGAGGAAAAGATATGTGAGAAAATAAATGAGATTGAGGACCAACATAAAAATTAAGAGTCTTAAGAAACTTATGAACCAACCACAGTGCATGAACCAAATTTCAACCCTGATGCTACCAAAAAAAGTATAAAAAAAAATTGGAGAAATCAATATAACCTTATTAATTGTTGAAGCAAAAAAATTATTGTAAATTATTATGTGTGATAATGGTATTGAGGTTTTGTATTATTAAAAAAAAACCTTTAGAAATACATACTGAAATAGAGATACACTTTTTTAAAATGTACATATGTAGAAGAATATTTTTTATATGAAAATAGGTAATAATGTATTTTCTAATTTAAAAAAATAAGATATTTCTTTCGGAGGTAGAAAGACACCAATATCTTAAAGACACCAATATCTTTATAGTTTTTCTCATTAAAAAGTTAGGAAAAATAATGTAGTAAGGAAGTGATGATATAAATTTTGAAAAAATAGTGATGAAGGAAACATGAAAAATTGAAAATTTATGTTCCAAGACAATACAATGTAAATCACCATTAACATAATATTTTCACAAGAAAAATATGCCAAATTCAGACTACCTCTTTGGTTGGAAAGGGATAAAAATCTATCAAATTTCAGTTTCATAAAGTATACTAATTTGAGAATATTGGCAAATTTAAAGAAATTTGCTATTCGTTTTTTTTTAAATCACATAGAGTGATTTTTTTCTGATTTCTAGATATAGACATATTTAGTAAATTTCAATACTTTATTGAATTTATAAAATTAAGTTTTAGTTTTACTCTTCAGTTTAATGGTTATTGTTTTAAGTGTTTTACATGTTCAATGGAGACAGATTCTTCTGAATTATTTGTACTGATTGTATATCCCAGATTTCTATTTGTTTTATTATTGTTACTCACAAGGACCATGATAAATACTTTTAATATACTTTAATGGGTTACTATTACAAGAAATTCTGTAATGGTATAATAGAGACAGCATTTTCATTAAATTACAGTTTACATTGGAATAGAATGATGAAAAAATAAAAGCTGAAAGCAGCAATTTTATACAGCTCAGATAAATTAGATTCCTTGACAAACAATTCAAGAAGATGATAAACAGAATTTAGATATCTAAACAAAATCATTTTGTTCATAATAACACCATAAAAGATTAATGATCTCTTTTAGAAAGTTTGATAAGTCAATAAAATTATTTTATTTTGATAAATTACTATCACAATATTTTGCTTTCAAATGTATCCATGGTGAATTATTTTAATTTAAAAGTTATCACTTTAAATAGGGTGATATATGACAAAACTTTAGTAATTTATGGTTTTCAAAAATATACATGTTTAAAGAAAATTTTATAGTGTGTGCTTCAGTTACTATGCGCATGCATAACAATAGAATGGAAAATAATGTTACAAAAAAAATCTTGAAATGCATATTTTCCAAGTGAATGTTTTAAAAATAGTGTGAATAAATGATTAAATCATGTTCATTTTGTCATTCTTGTTCTCTTTTTATCTCTAAATTTTGATTTAATTCTTTTGAATATTATAGTCACAAATCATTACTTCGTTATTACAGTAATATTCAGTTAGGTATACAGACCTTGGATTTATTCAAGATGATGAATGAGTGGAGAAGAAAAAAATATTATAAATTCTATTTGTAATTTTTATGAGAAAGATATTAAGATTTCTTAAAATAATATGTTAACTCCTATTGTATACATATTTAACATATAAATTTTCTTATATTGGGATTGAATGTTTAACAGATTATTTTGGTAGAGGTTCTTGGTCAAAAAACTTTAAGAAACAATGATCTAATGCCATGAAGATGCAAATAACTACATAGATGTTTAAAAAATGGTATAGTTTTAAATAATATGTATTATTAGGTGAAAAAAGCCTCTTGCTTTGTTTTTTAGCAACATTTACATTTTACATAGTACAATATTTGCATATCTAAGTAATTTTAAGAATAATGATTCTGTATTCTCAAATTTATGATTACAGTCTTACTCTAACTTCTTTCCATTATATATAATTTACTGACTGTAAATTTAGTTCAAATGATGATGCAAAATATTATGAACACCATAAATTTGTTTTCTTTTATGTTTTTGTTGTTTATATTAAAAATAAATGTATTCCATTGAATACAATTTCTCTTTAATCTCCAAGAACAGTAGATATTACTTATTTAGGCATTTAAAAGACAATAGTCACAAAATTATTTTTAATAAAAATATTTCTTTCCACATAAATTATTGTTTGGGGTTATTTGCTCTTAGCTAAACAAGGAACAAGAAAGGAGAAAATGTTAATTTAGTACGAAAAATGAGGGGTAGAAAGCAAAATTGTCTGTATGATGAATTACAATGCTTTAGAGAATATCTATGCTGAAAACTGACATTGATGAAGTCCATTTGGCCATGGAACCTACTGTAAGTGCTCAGCATCTGGCCTTATTATTTTGGGATGAATCACAAAGATATATAAGCACATACTCAGATTGTTTCTTGAGACAGACAGACTTTGCTTGGTAAATTAATGTTGTTTAAATATCTGACACACATTTTAATAAGCTGAGTTTTTATGGATCTTTCTTAAATATGGATTAGTATATAATTTTAAAAGTAAATTATCTTAATCTTACTTTGACCTCCCATGTTTTGATGAGATGTAAGACACTTGTTTTTTAAGGTATTGCATTTTTTTTCTTTTCCACGTTCTAAGCTAAACATCCTTCAGTATTTCCAAGGTCATGCAAGCCTGCCTTTTTGTTCAAGCTTTTAAAAGTTTAATGTCTTTCTTTTATCTTAATTTTGAAGATGATAGCTACTTCAATTTGCTACTTCAATTTGAAAGCTGCTGCCAGTTTCTTGAGAGCTCTTAACATGTTTTCACTGCTTTGTGACATAGCAAATTAATAGGAAAACAACAAAAATTAAAGAATACAGTCTACCATTGATGAACATTTAGGTTGATTCCATGTCTTGACTATTGTGATAACCAAATATTAACTCATAAGAGGAAAATATATACTATGCACATGATATAGGATGATTACATTGATGAAATGAGAATTCAGAAATTTCTTGAAGTTGAAATTCTATTGAACTTTGAATGTTTTTTATGGTAAGTTTGAAATGAAAAGCTGAGATAATAGCCCAAAGAGGGAGCTCATGAATTTCATCAGGATGAAATGAACAATATAAAAGAATTCTAATGAAAAGTTAGAAATAAAAATTAAGCAACATATAAACAATTATCTCAATTGTCATTAAAAACTTAGTTGTCTTTTCTTGGATATAGTACACAAATAATTTGCCCAGAATTTCTTCACCTAGTAAGATGGCCAATACAGTATGTTAATCTGTGGTTACTGAGAAATGGAAACACAGAAAACACATTCTCCAGATTTACTATTTTGATATAGAGACAAGTTGGTTAACTCATACAGGCCTACAGCCTTTGAAAAACTTTAGGATGCTTCATAATATGATAAATTCCCAATGCAATTGGCTAAACATTTTTACTTCATAAATTACGTTTTTACTTCATAACATTAAGCATTTTTACTTTTAACGTTTTTATTTATTTAAACATTTTTAATTCATAAGGAAACATTTTTACTTTTAATTAAACATTTTTACTTCAAAAGGAAAAATTTGTTTTCTAACCCCGAGGGATAATCTACTTTCAAGGTTAAATCCTAAGAATTATCAAGAGCTTTCCTAATACTTGATCTAGCATATGAAAAACTTTGTTTTCCCCTATAGAATAAATATATACACACATATATATATATACACACATACACACACACACACACACAAACTTTTTATCACGAAACATATTTATCCTTAGAGTCTCTTTAAATTTTGAAAAAAAACATCAAATTTTCTTACAAATTAGTCTCTAAAGTCAATAGAAAAATGTGTGATGCAGTTTGTCCTTTTAAAGAATTAGTTTGCAAAAATGAAAGATTATCCTTTAATTTTATATCATTTTATTCATAAATCCAAATTTGAAAATGGTATCAAAAAATCTTTGATTTTCCTAGGCAAAATAGAGTGGCACATTTTATCTTAAGAATATAATTAAGAATAGCTAGACAACATAAACACTGGTCCACGGGTTTCATTACCCCCCAGAAATGAGATTCTACTATGTCACCTGGACGTAGACTCTGACAGTATGGCCAAAAGAACTTATATATGTAAAATGATCAGAAGAACTTACAAATGTAAAAAGAGGACTGTTAGGTTGGATAAAAACACACACAAGACCCAACTATATGATACTGCAAGAAACTCACGTTTTTTATTTTAATTTTTTTAACTTTTAAGTCCAGGGGTACATGCACAGGTTTGTTATATATGTAAACCTGTGTCATGGGATTTTGTTGTACATATTATTTTGTCACCCAGGTATTAAGCCTATTACCCATTAGTTATTCTTCCTGAATCTCTCCCTCCTCCCACCCTCCATCCTCTTTTAGACCCCAATGTCTTTTGTTCTGCTCTATTGTCCATGTGTTCTCATCATTTAGCTCCCACTAAGTGGAAATATGCAATACTTGGACTTAATAATAAGTGGGAATATGCAGTATTTGAATTTCTGTTCTTGTCGGTTTGCTAAAGATAATGGCCTCCAGCTCCATCCATTTTCCTGAAAGGACATGCATGATCTCATTCTTTTCTATGGCTGCATAATATTTCATGGTATATATGTACCATAGTTTCTTTATACAGTCTACCATTGATGAACATTTAGGTTGATTCCATGTCTTTGCTATTGTGAATAGTGCTGCAGTGAACATATGCATGCATTTGGCTTTATGATACACTGGTTTATATTATTTTGGGTATATATCAAGTATTGGGATAGCTGGGTCAAGTTTTGTTTTTAGGCCTCTGAGAAGCACACTTGAAATTTAACAAATAGTTAAAAGTGAAAATATGTGAAAATATTTGATAACACCAATCAACAGGAAGCTGAAGTGACCATATTAATATCAGATCACTTATATTTCAGATAAAAGAATAGTATCAAGGTTGAAGGTGGTCTTTTAAATGTTATGGGGTCACTTGATAAAGAAAATACAAAAATTATAAAGTTTACACACATAATAACAGTCACAAAGTACATAAAGCAAAAACTGTCAAAAATGCAATAAGAAATAGACATACCCACAGTTATAGTTGAGAAATACCTTCCATCAATAAATTATAGATCATGTAGACAATCATTAAGGGTAGAGAAGAGTTGAATAATATTTTCAACCAAACTGAGTTAATTGGCATTTATAGACAATACCCCACACTCCAAACAATAGCAGAATATACATTCTTTTCTCAAGTGCACATAGAACATTTAATATAACACATTCTGGGCAATAAAACAGCCATCAGTAAATTTATAAGGATAGAAGTGTTCAAAGGATATTGGTTGACCACAGTATAATTAAATTACTAATCAATAAGCAAAAAGTACATAACCTCTGGAAAAATTTCCAAATATTTGGCAATTAAATAGTACACTTCTAAATAACCTATAAGTTTAAGAAGAAAAACAAGGACTGTAGACATTATTTTTACCTGAATGAATATGAACATATAACACATCAGAATGCAAGAAATACCACTAAATCAAATTTAGGTGGAACTTCATAGCGTTAAACATATGCTTTATATAAGAAGAGATGCAAAATCGATGACCTTCGACTTTCACCTTAAAATTAGGAAAAGAATACCAAATTAAATGTAAAATAAAGAAAAGAAATAATAAAGATCAGATTGAACATTAATAAAATACAAAACAAAAATAATGGTGAATAAAAATTCATGTTCTTGGAGAAAATCAAGTTGATAAACCCCCAGCTAGATTAATCAAGAAAAAAAAAGAGAGAAAAATAAATTCTCAATATCAAGAATGAGAAAGATGACATTACCATGGATTTAACAGATATAAAAAGAAAAACAAGTAAAATTATAAGCAGCTTTATGTCGGTAAATTCTACAGATGATATGAAATAGAAAATATTTTTAAAACTATTCGAACTATCAAAGTTTATTCAAGAAGAAATAGTCTGACATCCCTTTACCAAATAAGTGTATTTTGTACTGAGAAGCCTTCTGCAAAAACCTCCATGCCAGTGGTGGTGGTGAATTCTACCAGTCAATTAAGGAAGTCAATTAAGGAAGTTACAACACCAATTCTACACAAGATATACCAGAATATTAAAGAGGAAGGAATTATTTCCCAGTTCATTCTATGAGGCCAGCATTGCCCTGATACCAAAATCAGAAAATGACATTATAAGACATATAGAAAAAGAAAAATAAAAACTATGTGATAGTCTCAATTGATTCGTAAAAAGTACTTGGTAAAATCCAAAAACCATTTTTAATAAAAATATTCTCAGTAAAATTGGAATAGATGTAAGCTTCTGCAAACTTATAAAAGCATCTATGCAAAACCTGCAGTTAACATTATACTTAATTTTATTAGTATTTACTAATACTACTAAGACTAGTTTTGTGAATATTTATTAATTCTAAAAACAAACCTAACTAAAATTCTAGTGCTCAGTTCCACCAGAGACATCAGAGTTATCACAATGAAAATAGATGCTATTTCAGATTAGCATCTTCAACGACTGAAGTGTGATTCACCTTATGATGGCTTATTTGTTACTATCTATTTAACATAAATTAACTTATTTTGTCTTCATTTTAAAGTTCACTAGTGTCAGAGATAAAATTCTTTTTAATTTTAAAAAAGAATGTACGTATAACTAATAACATTGGAAAGTTGTGTGTACATGATCAGAATATAACTCAGCAGCCTAGTAAAGTATATTATTAAAACTATTATTAGATAATAGCAAAGTAAGTGAATTTCAATCTTTTTAAAATCTGTACTATTTAATGGGAAAATCAGTAAATGATATAAAAATATTTTTGCAATGAGAAAGTTTTAAAGTAATCTCAAATTAATAACTGATTCTTCTCTTGTCTACTCAGTCTTCCATCCATAAGTCTTCTGTTGGTACCCTGGGATAGTTTGGCTTGCTTCTTTTTGAATATACAAATAGTAATATTTATAGCAGAAGTAGTAATGGTAATGTGTATGTGTTAGCTATTATTGTTCTTTTATTACCATTATAAGTACTAATTTTAGTAGTACTGATTTATACTACTAATACTTATTAATTCTAAAAACATAAATCCTAATAAGTACTAATGGCACATGAGTAATAAAATCATGTGTCTTCAGTAACTTGCAGTGGGGAATAAATTTTTTATATCCCATTTATCAGAGGCAAATTGATGGATTAAAAATTGCTCTTTGTTCTCTACAATTATGTAATTCAAATCAAAGTAATAATTGAACATCCTTACATTTGGGATGTGTTTGCTATTTTGCCACTTATTTACACTTCAGAATGAAAAAGATTACAATCTAAATTGTTATCCAAAATTATAGTTCTAAATTAAATTTAGAGCAGTTTAGTTCTAGATTTCTGAACACTACAGTATTGCAAATTTCAATACTACTATGGATTTTTCTTTTGGTAAAATGGGGAAAAAAGATCATCTCATTTTGTTCTTGAATTTATGCCACTCATGAAGATAGTAGTAGGTATCATCTTATCAGAATACAATATTTTTTAAGAGTTTTTCATAGGGTAAGTTTCTTTTTCAGAGTTTTGAAGAGTCAGTTCAAAGACAATAAATGGTAGCATTAATTTTTTCTCATATAACAACCCTATTAGTTTGCAACTTGAGGATTGATTTTTAAAAAGATAATTATTTCAGATCATATTTCACTGATGAAGTTTTGTGTTTGTCATTACTATTTTATGATACATGTTTCTTTTATTACCCCTCTTACATGATTTTATCATATTCTGGTGGCAAGTCTAATTATTCCATCATTTCATTTAATCAATTCCTGTCTAAAGCAATTTTTACCTTCCTACAATGCTACCGGAGTGCTACTGAAAACACCATGTCATGTGATCCTAGGCACAGCCTCTTATAGGTGTGGTCCATCAATCTGAAGATTAGGAAGAAAGAACATAGTATATATTACTGACTTTCGCGTTTTTGTATGTGTTTGGTTCATTTGATATATCTTATAAAACAAAACCAGCGATGAGGAAGGGAGAAGAGATGAGAGAAAAAATTTACTTAATACAAAAAAGAAAAACAGATTGATTCTACCAATATAGGGCATTTCTTTTCACTTGATTATTTTGTTTTGATTTGTTGAATATTTTTAGTGTGTATTCCATTCTTTTAAGTGATAAAATTTGAATAAGAGAAATAAAAGGTTTACTGACATTACATAGTATTGAGATGAGAAACCCTGCCTTTGAAGTAGTAATGTTTTAGTATGGCTGACATTTAATGGGAGCTCTGTTGTGGCCATTGCTTATGACCAGCATCTCTTTGGATTGCTCAGTGTCCAGGGATGTTAGGTCTGTACACATTGCTAATTGATCATTACCCATCTGTACCAGCTCTTAAATACTTCAAATGTCACTCTCCATCAGACTCCATATAAAATAAAATTATATATATACTATTAATATCCAATTATATATACTATACCTATGTGTACTACATATTATATAAATGTATTTATATACAAATATTATTATATTTATATAAATATACATCTAAATGTATAAATAGGTATTTATAGTATATATGTGTATATACACACTATATATATACACATATATGTTTCCTTATTTCCTTCTCACCCAAATACTTTACTAAACTTTTATCGAAGTCATCAGTTAATCAAGTGTTTTCTGAACTCTTATTGTATAGTCAGTTATATACTGAATGTTCTTGTATTTCTGCTAGTATGACTATAACTAAATTTTCTACACTAGCATGAGGATACAAGAAATTCAGTCTCACAAATGATTTCTAAAAATTATTACATGTGATGAAACTTTTGAGATTGGTTTATTTTGATCCTACCTCATTCTACTGTTAAATATATCCTGGGATCTGAAGGTGAAATTCCCAAGTATAAGCTCATAGAACCACTAGAAACCAAAATATCTATGGGGAAAAAAGTGAAAGAAAAAGGAAAGAGCCTTTGTTAGAAGGTCTGTTTAGTTTTCATAATTTGTGTTCTTGCTTTGGGTCTAATTAATGCTTGATTTAGAAACATACTTGAAAGTCTAAACCTGGATGAACTAGCTTGAAGGTTCAGAAGGAAGGCTAATGACTGTAAGTATAAATGGCACCATCTCTCTTTGCTGACACTGGAATAAAATTACTGAAATTATCAGAGCAGGAAAGAAAATCTTCAAACAATTTAACCTTTGTGATTCAAGAGGGAATGCTAATTGTACTTACCTAAGAGAAATGCAGAAATGACATGAAACTCATCTAATTTTCTGATCTGTGGATAATAATTCTGGCTTTCGTCAGTAGGACTGGAAAATGTAAAGGCTTTATCTTTTCAAACATTTTATACCTGTATGGAACTCTAGGTATAGAGTTGCCATCTCTGCAGACTTCTTTGTGTATCTCTGAGTACCTAACCATGAAACTAGAGGTGGAGTTAGTGAGTAGAAACAAAGCTTTTCAGTTTTTGTCTGGAGCTTTGGAAATTGTCAGGGTACTAAAAGAAGGATCATGGGACTTTTAGATGGAGGGCTGATCATGAACTTGACCATTTTTGGTTAAGATGTTTTTACTAGAGGAATATAGACTACATGGTACTGTCTAAGGTAAAGAGTGGCGGGGTGTGAAAATACTGCAGCAGATAGAAAGCATGCACCTGCATCTCTACCACTTTTCCCTTACATCTTATAAAGCCAAATGCAGCAGGACATGGGTTCTGGGCTGGGCTCTAGCTGTTTCAAACAATACAACCTTTAATAAAACTTTTAACATTATTAGTATCTTTATCTGTAAAAATCAAATTGTGTAAATAGAAAATTCCTCTAACTCTGTAATGCCATATGTACTTTATGTGTGTGTTAATCTATGAGTATACTACCCTAAAATGTCATTGAACCAGTGATATAATGATGATTCAATTATGTAAGTTTGAAAGGTGAAAAAAAGAGGTAAGAATTACTTTTGAATGTGTCCCTTGTTGCATTAACATTCAGACAACCATCCCTAATCTCATTTACTGATTACGATTTGTCCTCATAAATGTTTCTAGCCTTTCCTTGAATACCTTCTAGGTATGATTTGCCAAGGTAAAAAAATCCACTTAAGAAAATCAAAGCTAGGAAACTAAAGGATAACATATTTGCATATATATCTTTGTGTATTAAGAAACTTCCTAAATGAAAACACATTCTTATTATTTTCTTATATAATGTAATTATTTTCTTATATAATGTAATCTGTCAAATATATTACAAGTTGTCAAAAATAGTAACATTTCCATGAAAATATTTCATGTGCTGTATGACTAGACAGAAGTAAAAAAAAGATGTTCCATTTAGGAAATAAATAACTCTAGAATATAAATTAAGTGATGAATATTATTTAAGAGAAGTTACTCAGTTAATCTTTGTTTTGTTAGTAAAATTATTTGGATTTTATGTTGCTTAAATAATAATTTTAGGTCTTTGATTACCATATGAATTGAATTATTACTTTTTTTCTCATTTATTCTGACACTTGTACTGTATCTAGCCAGTAGGGTCACACAGTGTTCAAAAGAAATCAGAGACAGCAATTTGTTATGTTTATACTTTCAGGAAACTTACCTGTTACTCACTTATTCATAAACAATTTTGAACTTGCATTTTGACAAATTATAGGAGTCCTTTGATAAATTAAATCCTCAATCAAAGGATTGGGTTTTAAAAACCAGAAATAAAACACTTTTCTATCTCTAAAAGGACATAAAGCAAGATCTTCCAGAACATTTATCCTTTATTTATGAGAAACTATAAGAAAGACAATTTAAATGTAATTGGTTCTTATCAAAGATATTTGAAACTAATATATTGTAGACTGGAAAAATGTAGAAGAACTCACTGAGAGTAGATATACCACCTAAGAATTAGATGGAGAATAACTAATACTTATTTTATTAAAATACGTTTGCAATTAGTGCATACACCACACATTTAATCTCATGTTTTAATAATATTTTCTTAGAAATATTAATCAGTGTCATTCATACTCACTGCAACAATCCACTTAGTTTTCAGACCTGTCAATCAAAACTCTGTAGTGAGACTCTCGTCACACATAACTGCTTTGTAACCTAGGAAACGAACATGGTGCAAAACTGTGGAGTAGGGAACATCTTTTTCCTTCCTGTGGTTGCTAGCACCTCTTTGACTTAATTCTGCCATTTAAACCATTCTGCCATTTGCCACATCAGTGATCTTTACTGAAGCGTTTATGTCATTGGGTTCCAGAAACACAGAGGTATTAACATTATGGTGATACTGTGGGAATGGTGTCTGGTGTGAGGCAACGCACTGCCAAAGGATAGTAGTAACCTCACTGAATTACTGTAAGGACTGGTGCCTGTAAAGGCATGGATAACATAGTGATTCCAAAAGCACATAGCACAGTGTCTGCCTGAGTGTTAGTTCATAACAATCCTCAATTTGCCTTATTTTCATAATAATAATGTAATAATAGTAATTCAAATAAAATTGATTTTGTGCTACCACATCTTTTTTGATATAATAATTATTAAAATTTTGCTAAAATTATTATCAAATAATAAAATTCTATTATTTTAAATTAAAGGGGCCAAAATGTTGAAAATGTAAAATAAAATTTTGTTTCCATTTCAGTTCGATCAAATTAATCAGTAAATTTTAATTCATACATTTAGGGTCTGATCTATTTGAAATAATTTAAGTACCTTATCAATGATTATTTTTCAAATGGACTCAAATTTAGGAATATTTTTTCAATAAATTCTATTCATGTTTATAAGTAGGTACACATCATATTTTCTAGCTTTGGTTTGTGCCGTATAGCTTTCCATACTGCTATCTAGAAGTATGAATAAAATGCTCATAACTTTCCAAGTGATTAAAGTTTCTTAGAAATCTTGTCAATTGACATGGCTCCATAGAATCTCATTTGAATTCCAAAGACATCAAAGTCCTCCTTTTAATTTTGCAACCAGACTATATTTTTACAGTGAAGAAGCTATTCAACTGCTAGGAGCACAATGCATGACGTGATCCTCCCCTCAGTGTCACTGCAGTTCCCAATCCTTCTTCCACAACACCATCTGTTCATTTTCTAGTTGCTAGAGATATTGCCTGAACAAAACAAACATCTCTGCTTTCACTAAACTTAAATTCTATTTGGGAGTACAGTGGAAATGAAAGGAAATAGATGAGCAAACAAACAGGAAAATGCCTCAGGTTGTGAGTAGTGCTGTGTATGTAACTAAAATGCATCCATGTGATAGGAATGCCTGGTTGGCTGATCTGCTTAGAGTAGTCAAGAGAGACCTCTCTGAGATAGTGGCAATGAAGCTGAGATACTAAGCTGAATCACAAAAAGCCAGCCACATGAGGGTCAGAAGTGCACTCTAGGTGGTGGGAAGAGTTAATGCAAAGACCAAAAAGAAGGCACTTGCTTGGTGTGTTTGGAGGACTTAAACTAAGTTTCCTTGAATATAAAGGATGAGTATAAAAGTGTCACAAGATGAGGTCAGTGATATCTAGATAAAATAGGGCATTTAAGCCAGAAAGAAGAGTTTGGATTTTACTCCAAGTGAAATAGAAAGGACTTCAAGTGAATTTGATTTTATATTTTAAAAACACAGCTTTCTCCTGTTTAGTGGGAAAAAAATGTGGATGAATAAGGGTGGATACAGGGTAACTTGTTAGGAAATTGCTACAGTGGACAAGCAAGATATGCTAGTGACTTGGACTTGAACCTAGTACTGTAAAAGAGAGAGAAGTGCATGATTTTGGAATGTGTTTTGAGATCAGAATCGGCAGGACTTACTGATAACTGTGATATAGTTAATGAGGAAGAGTGAATAATCAAGATGACTCTTGGACTCTGGAGGAAACATGAACAACTCCTGTCAGGTAGGTTTGTGCTGGTAGAGTTTAGTTTTAGCTGTCTTGCTGACATCCACATGGACTCATCAAGAAGGGGATTGTTATATGAGTAAAGATCTGGGGAGAAGTCAGTACCTGTGTTCAAATCAAGAAACACTGGTTAGATGCCACTTTTTATTTACTTACTTTGTGTGAATACCCCTACCACTTTTTTCTTGTTTATGTAAATATACCCCTAAATCTGTTCCTAAGTCACTTAAAATCTGTGCTACTCTTAGAAACAGTTTTAACACCTTTAACTTATTTGCTGAACTTGTTTTTCTTTAGTACATTTGAGAATGTTTATAATAAAGTGAATGCAAATTAGAAACTAAAATAGTAATAATGATACACTGAGCACTTAGTATTTGTCAAGAATCCCTACAAGTGCTTTCAAAGGTCTGTTATCAAAATTAATCACAAAAATCATAAAAAAACTACCCATTAAAATAAGAAATCAAAACTTAGAGATAAGAAAGGAGCAAATGGGCTAGCCAAGGGTATTAATGGTATCACTGTCATTGATCCCAGTGTGAAAGTAGGTTCCCTGTAATGCCTTTGACATAAATCTTAAGGTTAATATGGAGAAAACATACTAGTTTTTCAAAGGAGACAAACATTGTCCTAGTACTATTAATGAAAGGATTTTCCACTAATCATGTTATTTAGGCAGTATTGAGTTATAGAATTTACCTGTATTGCCATATTTCATTCATTGTAATATGAATATTTTTCACTTTTCTACATCATTGTTTACTTTTGGTTTTTATTTTCATGTGCGATGTGTTGTTACTTTCTAATGTTGACTCACAGTAGAATTTATGTTTGTAAATACTTTCACTTGACTTTTGCATGACAGGTTTTGTCAACACTATCGAAGAAATGATAGAACTCATTTCTACCTCATTCATTCCAAATTCTAGGTGCTCCTTGAGTTTTTGCATGTGTAATTCTGAATGGATGGCAAAACCTTAAGATGACTTCTAATAATTTCTTTCACATCAACCTGATTGTGCATTTTTAGAGAAATATATAAGTCATGAAAATATTCCTGACTTTATAAGCCTCACTATTATTTAATAATAACTTCTTGGTTAGAAACCACAAAGTAAAGATCTGTGCAGGTTAAAAATAAAACACTTTAAAGTAAAGATCTGAAATAAGAGGGACATATGTTTATTTTTTTAAATATAGGAGATGGAATGTTTAGGCCCTAATTTTGTTTGCCGATAGGTTTCTCTTCGTTATTTTTAGGAAGGTGCATTTTTAAAAAGTAAACATTTTGAATAGGCATTGGGTAATTAACAGTTTTTAAAAAACAGTTTTCATTGAAGTATTTAACAGACGAGGTTTTTTTAAACTATTACCCAATGCCTATCCAAAATGTTTACTTTATTAAAATTCACCTTCCTAAAAATAATGAAGAGAAACCTATCAACAAATAAAATTAGGGCCTAAACTTCCACCTCCACCTCCCAGGTTCAAGGAATTCAGGGATTCTCCTGCCTCAGCCTCCCGAATAGCTGGGAATATAGGCATGCACCACCACACCAGGCTAATATTTTTTTATTATTTTTTAGTAGAGATGGGGTTTTGCCATGTTGGCCAGGCTGGTCTCAAACTCCTGACCTCTGGTGATCCATCCGCCTTGGCCTCCCAAAGTCCCAAAGTGTAGGGATTACAGGCGTTAGCCACCACACCCAGCCCCTGCTTTTTTTATCTTCTATACATTTTTCGTCACCTGTAGACACTGTCATATAGCAGTTTTCTTATTACAATTTTGTCACTCAATTATCTCTTATAATTTGTTAAGTGAAGCCATATGCATCTAGATGCCGAAAGTAATACCTTAAACTTGTATGTTCCATAGCAATTAGCCTCAAACAAGAAGCTGTAATTAATGTGTGGAAGAAGAGAGACAGGGAGATTCTCGATTTCAACCTTGAGGTCAGTGGCTGTTAAAGAACATTAAGTCTGCAGTTTTATTACACAGGCCTGCCATATTTATGTGTTTTCCCAAGTTATGAATAATAATGATGAAAACAAGGAGAATAATAATGCTATTTTAATGCTAACTGTGAACTAGAAATTGCACTGAAGTAATTGTGTAGGTCATGACCTTTAATCCTTACAAGAAGGCTGTGAGGGAAGAATTATTCCCCTATTGCATAGATGAAGAATTTGAGGATTTTGAAATGTTAGACAACTTAACAATGTCAACTTATAACTACCAGGTGGCAGATCTGGGCCTTAGAATCACATGGGTTTAACTGCAGAGCTTGTGCTCTTAACCTACTAGCATGCCATCAGTAGAGCACTGTCTTCTGATACATAAAGCTTGATAAATTGGAATGTCTTCTGATACATAAAGCTTGATAAATCCCATTATTTTAAACTGGGAAATTTAAATTTTCGAGTGAACATTTTCTGACAAACTGTTTTCATTTAGAAACTCTATCCTTCTGTTTGTATTAATCACTAATGTGGTTTTCACTGTTGCATTTTATGTGTAATGTACATTTTTTGAATCTGAGGGTAAAGGAAAGTTCTCAGCAAAACACTCTATCAAATGTAGGCTTATCGTTATCAGTTTCAATTTTAGATGTCTATTAGTCCATTTTTACACTACTGATAATTTACAGTATTATTTACAAAAGAAAGAGATTTATTGTATTTACAGCTCCGCATGGCTGGGGAGGCCTCACAATCATGGTGGAAGGCAAAGAGGAGCAAGTCACATGTGGATGGCAGCAGGCAAAGAGAGTTTGTGCAAGGCAACTCCCATTTTTAAAGCCTCAGAGCCATTCATTATTACAAGAACATTGGAAAGACCTGCTCCCATAATTCAATCATCTCCCACTGGGTTCCTCCCACAACACATAGGAATTATGGGAGCTATAAGCTGAGATTTGGGTGGGGACACAGAACCAAACCATATTCTTGCACCCCTAGTCCCTCCCAAATCTCATGTCCTCATATTTCAAAACCAATCATGCCTTCCCAACAGTCCCCCAAAGTCTCAAGTCATTTCAGCAGTAACTCAAAAGTCCACAGTCCAAAGTCTCATCCAAGACAAGGCAAGTCCCTTCCACCTATGAGCCTGTAAAATCAAAAGCAAGTTAGTTACTTAATAGATACAATGGGGGTACAGGCATTCCAAATGGGAGAAATTGGCCAAAACAAATGAGGCTACAGGCTGCATGCAAGTCTAAAATCCAGCAAGGCAGTCAAATCTTTAAGCTCCAAAATGATTTCCTTTGACTCACTCCATGTCTCACATCCAGGTCACGCTGCTGCAAGACGTGTTGTAGTCTTGGTCAGCTCTATCCTTGTGGCCTTGCAGAGTACAACCTCCCTCCATGCTGCCTTCATGGGTTGGCATTGAGTGTCTACCAATTTTCCAGGCACATGGTACTAGCTGTCAGTGGACGTACCATTCTGGGATCTGGAGGACAGTGGACCTCTTCTCATAGCTCCACTAGGTGATACCCCAGTGAGGACTCTGTGTGAAGGCTCCCACCCCATGTTTCCCTTCTGCAGTGCCCTAGCAGAGGTTCTCCATGAAGATCCTGCCCCTGCAGCAAACTTCTGCCTGGACATCCTGCATTTTCATATGTCTCCTGAAATCTAGGTGGAGGTTCCCAAACCTCATTCCTTGACTTCCATGCACTTGCAGGCTCAACACCACATGGAAGCTGCCAAGGCTTGAGGCTTGCACCTTTTGAAGCCATGACCTGAGCTCTACGTTGTCCCCTTTCAGCCACAGCTGGAGCAGCATGGACACAGGGCACCAAGTCCCTAGACTGCGCACAGCATGGGGACCCTGGGCCTGACCTACAAAACCACTTTTTCCTCCTAGGCCTCTGGGCCTGTGATGGGAGGGTCTGCAATGAAGACCTCAGACATGCCCTGGAGACATTTTCCTCATTGTCTTGGTGATTAACATTTGGCTCCTCATTACTTATGCAAATTTCTGCAGTGAGCTTGGATTTCTCCTCAGAAAATGGGATTTTCTTTTCTATCACATTGTCAGGCTCCAGCTATTCCAGACTTTTATGCTTTGTTTCTCTTTTAAAATCGAATGCCTTTAACAATACCCAAGTCACCTCTTGAATGCTTTGCTGATTAGAAATTTCTTCCAACAGGTAGCCTAAATCATTTCTCTCAAGTTCAAAGTTCCACAAATCTCCAGGGCAGGGGCAAAATGCAGCCAGTCTCTTTGCTAAAACATAACAAGAGTCACCTTTACTCCAGTTCCCAACAAGTTCCTCATCTCCATCTGAGACCGTCTCAGCCTGGATTTCGTTGTCCATATTTTTATCAGCATTTTGGTCAAAGCTGTTCAACATGTCTCTAGGGAGTTCCAAACTCTCCCACATGTTCCTGTCTTCTTCTGAACACCTCAAACTGTTCCAGCCTCAGCCTGTTACCCAATTCCTAAGTCACTTCCACATTTTCAGGTATCTTTTCGTCTGTACCCCACCATACTGCACCAATTTACTCTATTAGCCCATTTTCATACTACTGATAAAGACATACCTGAGACTGGGCAATTTACAAAAGAAAGAAGTTTATTGGACTTACAGTTCCACATGGCTGAGGAGGCCTCACAATCATGTTGGAAGGCAAGGAGGAGCAAGTCACATCTTACATGGATGCCAGCAGGCAAAGAGAGAACTTGTGCAGGGCAACTTCTGTTTTTAAAACCACCAGATCTTGTGAAGTCCAGTCACTACCACAAGAACAACAGGGGAAAGACCCGCCTCCATAGTTCAGTCATCTCCCATGGGGTCCCTCCCACAACACGTGGGAATTATGGGAGCTAAAAGATAATATATGTGTGGGGACACAGAGTCAAACCATATCAAGGGGATCACTGTTTCATAATTCCATCCCCAAAATCAGCTTGTATATACTACTTAGGAGTGGAATCCTTCTCTGTATTGATTATACTTCAAATTTGTAGACTTGTAATAAAGATAATCATAGCCATCATAGTTAACTATAGAGTGTTATTCTAAAAGCTATGTACATATATTTTATTCCTCACAAAATTTCAATGAGATATTTATTATTACTGTCCTCATTTTCATAAGGACATTAGAATAAAATATACAAGATAAATTACTGATTGTCATGTGACTAGGAAAAGAGAGTCTTTTGTTTACTTTAGGTTTAAAAAAAATTCCTCTCATGTGACAAAACTCTAAGCCCTTGGTACTTTTTAAAAATACCTTCCTGAGGCAGGTTATATCCAGCTGCAAATCTGCATTTTATTTGCTTAACTGACCCTGAATGCAATCATTATTTCTTCCTTAATGAGAACTTTTGTGATTCAGCCAACAGTAAAATTTGTGGTAGTTTAATCAGGAATATGTTACCTTGTCTGCTTTTTAATTTCTGAAGCTCCATTTCTACATACAGTCAATGCTTGGCATTTTTTAACATATGAAATTCATTTTACATATCATTTTGTATATTCATCTTGTATACTCACAAATCAATTTGTACTTGGTATTTTCTATACTTTGCAGGTTCTCTCTACTGTATTTTGCCATTTTACAGTAGAGAGCTCAACATGTGTTCTAGTTTATTGTTTCTATAGCATCAAATATGCCTTTATAAATATATCATATATATGAAGACATAAAGCAGCAGGTTTCAGGTTTTTTTTAACTTATGGTATTGAAGATTTGACTTTATGAAAAGCCTCCTTGTTGACTATGCATCTGTTTTTCAGCCACTAAATTTCTTCTTGTGAATTTTACTTGATATTCCTTAAAGAAGTGTATGTATGGTATATATTTATTTCTTACCAACAAAGCTGTGTGTTTTAACGGTTTTCTTCAGAATATTAATTATACACTTAGTTTCACTTACTATTTTTAAGAAGTAATAATTAATTCAACAGATTAAAGTTTGCATGATAATTAAGCATAAATAAAAATGCGTCCTGTGTCATCAGTTTTCATATACCCAATTAGGCAGAGAAGTAAATTCATGCATTTTACAAAAAACAGTTGAAGCCTGTGTATGATTAAAAAAAAAAAAAAAAAAAAAAGCCCATCAAAATGTAAAAGAGTTGTAACCAACAAAGTAATGTCTCACAGCGACTTTGAATAATCATGGCAGAGTAAAGGTCCTCAGAACTGTCCCACAGATATCAAAGTCTGGACAAACTGTTTAAACAGAAAGCGTATTTAAAGGTGCTGAAAAGTTAATAGAGGTTAAGCAGAAGATGGAAGTTCTGCTTAATGGAAGACTCTGGAGAAATGGAAGAGGCTTAATTTTTGAAAAAGTACAACTGGATTGGGAAATATTTGTTTTTCTTTAGCTTTTTGTTTGAGAAGGCTTCCCAACCCTTGTGATTATAATGGGAGCAGAAACATGACAGGTAGCCTGTCTGATCACAGAAGCAATCAGTTTGTTTTACATGTAGATGTATGTACACACACACATACATACAAGTTTTATTTTGGTTAACATTGCCTGTCATGACTTTTACGATTTTTTTAACCTTCAGGACATTTGAGTTTTTGGAACACTAAACTGTATTTTTTAAAATGTATCTAATAACTCCTGCCTTATACTTTGGGGCTTTATTTTATTTATGTTTATTGATATATTTTGATGATTCCACCATCATTCTTTGATATCTTTAATTTTCTTTGATCTATTCTTTTTTCTTGTTTTGTCTTCTTTTAAATTAATGGAAATTTACTATTTAATTTTTCTGTATATATGTTTGAAAGTTATACATTCTATATTATACTTGATTAGTTACCTTTGAAACATTTACTATGGCCTTGTATAGGATAAATCGGATCACTATTTTTATTTCACCCATGAGCAATAGAAGAATTGAAGATATTTTATTATTGTCTGCTGAATCTAAATGTTGTGATTTTCAGTATTTTAGCTGTGTGTGTGTTTTAAGCCATGTTCAGTTATTATTGTTATTTTTATATAGTCTTTGATTAGATGTATCACTATGCTTATGAATTTCTTTGCTCATCCTACCTTCAGCTCTGACATTCATTTTTATTTGATTTATTCCTTCTTGAAGTACTTTTTTAGCAATTTCTTTGGAGAAAATGACATTTAGTTTTATTTACCTGAAAAATGTTTATCTTGCTCTTTGTCTTACAAGATTCATTTTTGCATATATAATTTTAGATTGGCAGTGTTTTACTCTCAGACTTTCAAATTTATTACTACATTTCTTTTTGTCTTCCCTTGTTGCCTTTAAGAAGTCTGTCAGTCTCTGTAGTTCATGCAAAATCTATCCTTTTTAGAGGATTTTTCTTTTTGCTATTTTACCATTTCATTACTGTATTGTCAAGAGTGAAATACTAAAAATTTGTCCTGCATGAGATTTATTCTGATTCTTAACTCATTTTTTAGAGATTCTCAGCCCATAGAATATTTCGTTTTCCCAATTATGTTTTCTACATTGGAGGCTGCTATGGAACATAAGTTATACAGTCTTATTGCGTATTCCATTTCTTAATATTGCTTTCAAATTTTTCATCTCCTTGTATCTCCGTGTTGCATTTGGTATAATTTCTTCAGTGTTAGTAATCGCTTAAACAGTGTATTATCTCAAGATTGGTTCATCTGTTGAATTTTATGTGTTTTACTGGTTTTGCTATTTTCATTTTAGAAAGTTCTATTTAGTGGTTTTAATATCTGCTTTATGACTGTTTATTTTTTATTTCATAACTATAGGGTTTTTTAATTTGCATGATTTACAGTTAGAACTTTATACATATATTGTTATTTTATATTCTTTATTGACAATTTCAAATTCTAAAGATTCTGTTTTTATACATATTTGATTTTTTTTCATGCTTACTTGCAAAAGCTTTTTTTTTAGTGTTACTAATATTTAAATGAATATGATTTTTGGACCCTAAAGACTTTCCTTCCTCTCTTGTAAGTCTATAAATATACTGAAAAGTATGTTTGTTGTAATTTCTACAAGGGAAATTCATATTTTAGGAGATAACTCTTCAAAATATCTAATCTTTTCTGTTATGAAAGCATATTTAAATAATTTGATTTTATTTTCTTATAGTACAAATAAGTTTTTTTAATTGGAGAGTATTGCAGTGGCTTCAAAATAATGACGACAGGAATAGAAATAGCAAACAACAAACAAAAACAAGGTTAATAATAACAACATCTTTACATGTCAGTTATATTTTAGTTATAAAGAAAATCAGTTATATATCTGAATTTTTCCTTTGAAGTAGGTAGTTTGCAAGTGTTACTTTGCTGGTGAGGAAGAGGAGTGGATTTAAAAATCACTTACTATTGTGGCAGACATAACCCTACTGATTAATGACCATTAATGTGACATATACACCAAGAACATCAAGAGATTGTAATAAGAACTTCAGATCTTTTAAATGAACTTTAAAAATGAATGTGTTTTGACTTTGTTTAAATTAAAGGTAAAGACAGCTAGGATTCTCAAACATGAAGTTCCATCAATACCTATTTCATTGAGAGTTTTTAGCATGAATGGCTGTTGAATTTTGTCGAAGGCCTTTTCTGAATCTATTGGATAATCATGTGGTTTTTGCCTTTGGTTCTGTTTATGTGATGGATTACGTTTATTGATTTGCATATGTTGAACCAGCCTTGCATCCCAGGGATGAAGCCCACTTGATCATGGTGGATAAGCTTTTTGATGTGTTGCCAGATTTGGTTTGCCAGTATTTTATTGAGGATTTTTGCATCGATGTTCATCAGGGATATTGGTCTAAAATTATCTTTTTGTTGTTGTTGTGTCTCTGCCAGGCTCTGGCATCAGGATGATGCTGGCCTCATAAAATGAGTTAGGGAGGATTCCCTCTTTTTCTATTGATTGGAACAGTTTCAGAAGGAATGGTACCAGCTCCTCTTTGTACCTCTGGTAGAATTCGACTGTGAATCCGTCTGGTCCTGGACTTTTTTGGTTGGAAGGCTATTAATTATTGTATCAATTTCAGAGCTTGTTATTGGTCTATTCAGGGATTCAATGTCTTCCTGGTTTAGTCTTGGGAGGGTGTATGTGTCCAGGAATTTATCAATTTCCTCTAGATTTTCTAGTTTATTTGCAAAAAGGTGTTTATAGTATTATGTGATGGTAGTTTGTATTTCTGTGGGATGGGTGGTGATATCCCCTTTATCATTTTTGGTTGCGTCTATTTGATTCTTTTCTCTTCTTTATTGGTCTTACTAGCGGTCTATTTTGTTGATGTTTTCAAAAAAACAGCTCCTAGATTCATTGGTTTTTTTGAAGGGTTTTTTTGTGTGTGTGTGTCTCTATCTCCTTCAGTTCTGCTCTAAGTTATTTCTTGCCTTCTGCTAGCTTTTGAATTTGTTTGCTCTTGCTTCTCTAGTTCCTTTAATTGTGATGTTAGGGTGTCAATTTTAGATCTTTCCTGCTTTCTCTTGTGGGCATTCAGTGCTATAAATTTCCCTCTACACACTGCTTTAAATGTGTCCCAGAGATTCTGATAGATTGTGTCTTTTTTCTCATTGGTTTCAAATGGAGAACATCTTTATTTCTGCCTTCATTTCGTTATGTACCCAGTAGTCATTCAGGAGCAAGTTGTTCGTTTCCCATGTAGTTGTGCGGTTTTGAGTGTGTTTCTTAATCCTGAGTTCTAATTTGATTGCACTATGGTCTGAGAGACAGTTTGTTATAATTTCTGTTCTTGTACATTTGCTTAGGAGTGCTTTACTTCCAACTATGTGGTCAGTTTTGGAATAAGTACGATGTGGTGCTCAGAAGAATGTATATTCCGTTGATTTGGGGTGGAGAGTTCTGTAGATATCTATTAGGTCCACTTGGACCAGAGCTGAGTTCAAGTCCTGGATATCCTTGTTAACATTCTGTCTTGTTGATCTCTCTAATATTGACATTGGGGTGTTAAAGTCTCCCACTATTATTGTGTGGGAGTCTAAGCCTCTTTGTAGGTCTCTAAGGACTTGCTTTATGAATCTTGGTGCTCCTGTACTGGGTACATATATATTTAGAATAGTTAACTCTTCTTGTTGCTCCATCATGAAGTTGAAAGATGTTCTACTCTCAAGAAATAACTTGAGAGTTTAGCTAACAAGAATTACATTTTAGTTGAATAAATGATTTTATTCTAAAATATAATATCCATCTATGTGGGTACAAATGTTATTTTATTTTACTTTTTTGAAAGACAGGGTCTCACTCTGTCACCCAGGCTGAAGTACAGTGGTGCAATAGTAGCTCACTGCAACCTTGACCTCCCAGGCTGAAGTTATCCTCCCACCTCAGCTGGGACTATAGGCGAGTACCATACCTGGCTAATTTTTAAAAATTTTTTATAGAAATGAGAGCTCACTCTATTACCCAGGCTGGTCTTGAATTCCTGGGCTCAAGCGATTCTATGTTTTACATATGTAGAAACTCATGACTAGGAGACAGTGTTATTAATGTTATTAAGAAAGATAAGGACTATTGTCTTAATTGGAAGTATGTTTACATGCAAAGATAAATGACTTAATCAGTTGGAAAAAAATGTATAATTTTGCCAAAAAGAAAGGGATTAGATTTTATATGCATTAGGTTTAACTATGAAATTTTTACATATGAATTAATAGTATTACTAAATCCTCAGAATGGTTTGATAAAATGGAAGAATTATGAAATTTTAATGGTCTCAATTTTCTAAATTGCATGTTATTATTTTAAAATAGTTTTATAGAATCTCATATTTTAACCGAACATATAGGACATAACAATAATGAAAATAATTAAGAAAATTAAATTATAAGAAATTTGACCTATAATATATTTTATCTTTGTGTTATGACATTTGTGACTAAATTGTAATTATAGAAAAAGAACATGCAATAGATGAGACTTTGATGATAATGCCATTTATATTACCTTCTTTGTAATTTTTATTGAATCGTTGACATTTTAAAATAATTATAATGTTTTTTTTTTTTTTTTGAGACGGAGTCTCGCTCTGCCGCCCAGGCTGGAGTGCAGTGGCCGGATCTCAGCTCACTGCAAGCTCCACCTCCCGGGTTCATGCCATTCTCCTGCCTCAGCCTCCCGAGTAGCTGGGACTACAGGCGCCCGCCATCTCGCCCGGCTAGTTTTTTGTATTTTTTAGTAGAGACGGGGTTTCACCGTGTTCGCCAGGATGGTCTTGATCTCCTGACTTCGTGATCCACCCGTCTCGGCCTCCCAAAGTGCTGGGATTACAGGCTTGAGCCACCGCGCCCGGCCTTATAATGATTTTTATATTGCTCTATTCTACATTACAATTAAATTTTCAGATAGACAGTTTATTTTTAAAAAGAATAATATAGTATTTAAAAGGTTAAATACTGTTATTTAGAGAGGTGTGTATAAAAGGGAAAATTAAATAATTTTATAACTATTATTAATATAGAAATTGTTACAGATAGCAAAAATGATAGAAAAGACAGTCATTTATGATGTTTAATGAACATATTTGAAAATACATTTTTATCAGAAAAGTAGCCCAATACTAGCTGATGCAAAGATATATAATAAATAAATAAACCTTCACTTTTATTTTGTTATTTCCAGCAATAGCAATGTACTGAGAAAAGCACTTATCCAATATTATCATCTTACTTCATTCATGATTTATTCTTAGTAATAGGAAATTTTAGAGGCCCATGAATATCAAACACCTTTGGTGGATTTTTTTTTAAAATCACTGCGGTGATTATGCTTCTTAATGCTCATAAAGGAAGCTTAAAATGTCAAAATTGAATGGTTTCAAATGTGTGCACTTTCTGATTACTCAAGGTAATCAAAAAGGTGCTCTAACTATTCAGTAAAAGCTTTACAGATATCAGGGAACATTACACTTTCTATGCTTCAGGTAAAGTGAGTACAGTGTCATAACGTGCTAAAATTTAATTTTCTCTTTGATCTACTTTGCAAGTTCACTTGCTTCTCGAAAATAATTTCTCAAATAACCTTCTTTCAGTAAAATCCATGCAAGATAATCCTCTTCAACCTAAAGATGAAATAGATGTGTCAGTAGTAAGCACAAAGAAAATTGAAACAAAAATTCAATAACTTTTCACCTCTGAGATTTGTTCACTTGAGTGTCATTTTAGTTCAACTTCTGTATGTATCATTAATGTTTGCACAGACTCTCTGTGTGCTATTTCATGGAAAGACCAAATTAGTCTATTCATATTCAACAAATTCTTAAAGCAATACCAGCAGAGTCTATGAATGACTTGCATTAATATTGAAAAGTGAATATATTTACCAGCTGTTAAAATGTAATGTTATTAAGAATATGGACATGCTAAGTATCACTTTATTGTCTTGGTTTTCTGTAATTTTTTTCCACTCTGGGCAGTTTCAAGTTAGCAATTTTATCCTATTCTTCGTAAAAGTATCTGTTATTTTGAAAAATATTTTTCATTTTTCCAACATATTCCATGTTTTAATGTAGTGTCACAGTAAGAAGAGCACCAATATGTAAAAAAAAAAAATAAAATGAATGATTGTAAGGATTTCAATTTTACATCATACACCCACAAAATAAACTTACTTAGTAATATTCTATTCATAGATAATAATGTGTTACCTTCTTTGTTTGATGAAACTCTGTATAGTTGATAGTTTTTAAACTTTAACCCTGAGACTACTGACCCATTAACTCCACTAATTAGGATGAAACCTAATTTGCATGTTCTTTAAGGACTTTGCTCTTAAATTGCTTATCTGTTTTACATTTCACTAATTATTTAAATTGTCCTCAAGTAAGGTGACCAGAACACAAGAAGCTATTCCAATAATGTCTGAATGAGGCCAGGAAGGGCTGCTTCTCAAACACCACACATTATTGCTCAAGCACAAATGGTGGCTCTTGTCAAAGTCACTTTGTGTTACTTTAGCAGCACTTTCCTGTTCTTAGTTTTTCTTTTGAACTATTTATATGCCAACTAAACATATTTCTGCTGAATTTTTGACTGATTTAATAGTACTAGTTTTTCATAATTGCCAACTTTGTTTTTATTTTTGCTATTGAAGGACCATACTTTTCCAATTTTGAATTGTTTGAAAATTCAAAATATTTTGAACATGTGACACCGACGGAGGCCATGCAGCACAGCTACTCTGGAAGAACCTCACGAGACTGCCTCTCTGCTGAAGTTCTCTACCTTCCTGCCCACCTGTATAAATCTTACCAAGTGCCACTTTCTGCAGGAAGCCTTCCCAGAGCTGAAACCTCTGGCATCTTTTTCTCTGATTCCCTATACGCTTTTACCAGACATATGTAAAGCCTATATTGACCACTTATAAGAACACTGATTTAACTCTCACAAATCTTTATGGTGCTTGATTTGATACTTTTTTCTCACTTTCCTATCACTTCTTTGACAAATATGAAATTTTTAGTTTAATTGTGGAGCTCATTGTTGCTTATTCTTTCAACAATAATGCAATTAGGAGAGACAGTAAAAAGTGAAACACTTACATTCCAAATCCAAACAACTAATATTTTGTTAGAATCTGTGTTGAGAAGGATTCTGAGGTTACATTGGATTTAGCAGGAAAAATAAAAATTGGGATCAATTAGTGAAATTTTCTAGGCCGTATAACTTGGGAAATGGTATAACTTCTGCGTATCTGCCTATCACTGGACCTAAATGAGTATTTCAGATCTTTTTAAACCAGAACTCACTATAGGAAGTTTGTTTTATGTCATGATCCAGCAAACACGTGTGCATGTGCATACACACACACACACACACACACACTCACACAATTGTGGTAGTCTGTATAAGGGCCCCCTAAAGATGTCCATATCATCCTAATCCTGGAAACTGTAAAGACATTATCTGATATGGTAACAGAGACTTGCAGATGTAATTAAGTTAAGGATATTAAGATTAGAATACACTATAAAAGAATAGTTTTTGTTTTGTTATTATAGTAGTGGGAAAATCATTTTAATGTCCATTGATTTTCACCATAAGATATCTAATACTTAACTTTAATTTTGTTTCTGATTTTAATAATGATGCTCTAATGTATTTTATGTTATTAGTACAATGTTTTTTATCAAATAAAAACTCAAACTCATTACAGTGAGTTTGATGGAAGAAAAAAACTATAAAACTATAAAAGACAAAGATGCCTTTCCATAAGTTAACATCTTTTCACTGGCTTTAAAATTCATTTTGTGCTAGTATTACCAAAATTCACCTAGTCTAATAATTTTTTATCTGATTTAAGTTGGTAGACTGAAATTTATGCAAATTGTTGGATATTAAAAATATTTGTAATTTTAAGCACTGTAGAAACTATTTTTGAAATTTAAGAAGGATCATAGCTTTGGATCCATAAAATCTAGAGGTATGTGCCATAACACATCCAAAGGATGTGTTTTTGGTATACCCAAAAACATGTGCCACATTATATAAAGGAAAGAAGTATACTGAAAACAATTTTAAGTTATATCAGCATTATTACTCATGATAAGGATGCTTGACCAGGTAAGAATTTATAGAAATTGTTCTCCATACATACGTAACATAGTAAATGTCCATTTCAGTAACTATGCAAACCTTGATTAGAATTTTTATTTATAGGAATGCTTGTTTGCTAATACAGAAAGAAAACATAGCATTTCTCTGGGCATTTAAATAAAATCACTTGAGGATGCTTTTATTTGGGTTGGAGGTTGGAAATTGGTGAACAGATTTTTACCCTAATGTAAATGAGTCAGGTCATTTGTTAGGCCAATTTATAAGTGTAGTTTTGTTTCTTTCCTCCCAATTACTGAATATTTTCAAATTTATTTATAATTTGCCTTAACGCAAGAAAGAATTTTAGCCAGCTTGTAAGTATATAAAGATAACAAGTCTCAAAACAAAACAAATGAGAAAATGTAGGCAAAGAAAACATAAATTTTAGAAATATAACTAAGCCTAAAGCTTATTAGATACAGTTTAAAATATATATGTACATGTATTTGTGTATATGTGATATGTATATGTTTATATACAGAATAAAGTTATACTTAGGTGAACAGATGAACAGGCAGTATTTTGTATGACTTCGAGGTCAATGTTTGAAGCAGGAAATGTCAAGAGAAGCAGAAAGCCGTTTTGCCCTGGAGTTTTGCAGATTACTTCAAATAGATCAGAGTTTTTATTTCCTTTTATTTCTAGCCAAGGTGACCTTTTTAATTATTGGCATGAATTTGGAAAGCAGAAGGACAAAAGATGAAACACACAAAAAACTACGAAAAAGATATGCTAAAAAGAAAGAATAAAACAATGTTTTCTGGAACTCGTATCTATGTATTTTGGTTTAAAGTGACCTCCAAAAATAAAGATAAAAAAGGAAATGTGTGTTTTCCATTCTGGGAAAGAAATCCCATCAAATTTGGCATGTTTGGCCAATTTCGTTTTGTTCATAAGATAGAGATTGAGTATTACTTAAAACCACAATGTAGATATTATGACAAAAAGAAAATCTCATTTTGCTAGAGGGAATTGAATATCTTCCAGACACCTTTGATTGGATTTTTCAGGAGTGTAAGAAATAGCAACTTATTGTAGTATGAGTAAATTTTGTCAATGAAGTATGATTACAAGATGGAAATAGTTGTTCAGTGAATTAATTCAATTGCTTCTTACTCTTTAAAATTGCCTTAATTAAATTGCATTAAAGATTTTTTATTTTACTTATGGCTTTTGAGACTACTTTGAAGTTTTCAATAAGTCTCTCTCATTCAGGTTCTTAATTTAACTAAATGTATTTAAAAGTAAATGTACTTCATTTCCAGTACTGCTGCATGCACAATAAGTAAATTATGTAATGTTAATTTATACCTATAATTCAGGTTTAAAATTAATTATAATTGCTATTTCTCCAAACTTTAGAGAACATTAGTAAACCAGGCCTGTTAATTCCAGTTGATTTTAGGCTCCAACTTCTTTGTTTGAAGCATTTGTTTAGTCATATTTTGGAATATCTAACTCTTTCTGAATGTGCAGTAGTTATTTCTTCCTCTGTGGTACTATTCATTTCTTATAGAATGGTGTCCATTAATATTTGGAGAATAGCAACAGAATGTCACTGGCGCTTAGGAAAATAACATGTAACCTGGGCTGGGAGTTAGCAGGGAACAAGGCCTTGAGAGAAGATTCTCCAGAGTCAGTATGTATGATGCTGCTCATTATACCCTCAAGGGCTTTATTGAGGATTAGGAGGATTCATAGCTGGTTAAACCCTAAAAGTGCTCATGTATATGGATTGGTGTTAAATTAGAAGAAGGTTCTAAATTTAGGTAAGGTCATTTTATCAGTGGGCTTAGACGGCAGTGACAATCACATCCTCACCAAATTTGCAAGAGAAGGGACCTGAAGAGGGATATTTGAGAAAAACTGGTAAAGATAAACAATGGGCTGCCTTTAGTTATTTCAATTAACATTTGTAACAGCTAATTTCAGAATATCAGTGATATTACTTATAAGCATCCAGCAATACATGTGACATAATCCTAGAGGTCTCCATTTACTATAAGTCAAAGAGGAGTCAAGTGTGGGGCAATCCTATCTTATGAAGTATTTATGTACCTTTGCACTCAGAACCAATAGGGTGATAATTATTTTCTCTTTCCTGTGACAAAATAATACATTTAAACTTGTAGGCAGCTAAAAGCTATGCTTTAAGAAGAATATTAACAATGTAGAATTTATCAGAATGAAAGAGTCTAGGATGATGAAAGGTGCAAAACATGCTTTAACACAGAAAACAAATTTTAAAAAAATGGAAAATATTTTAGTTTAAAAATATATGTGGATGAGCCAGGCACGGTGGCTCATGCCTGTAATCCCAGTACTTTAGGAGGCCAAGGCGGGCCTGATCATGAGGTTAGGAGTTCGAGACCAGCCTGGCCTACATGGTGAAACCCCTCCTCTACTAAAAATACAAAAACTAGCCGGGCGTGGTGGCGGGTGCCTGTAATCACAGCTACTCTGGAGGCTGAGGCGGAAATTGCTTAAATTTAGAGGCGGAGGTTGCAGTGAGCCGAGATTGCGCCACTGCACTCCAGCCTCAGTAACAGAACAAGACTCTACTGGGGGGTGGGTGGGGAAGGGGGGAAGTGTGTGTGTATGTTTGTTTAATATTTAAAAGGCTATCACAATGAAAAGATATTACAGTTATATGTGACTCAAAAAGAGCAATAGATAAAAGTAAAAAGTTCATTTTGGCTTAATTCAATTTAGAGAAAATGATAAGAAATAGTAGTGCCTGAACTGGAAGAAGTTGCCTTTTCAGAGGAGGAACATATCCACTTTGCCCTCTACTAACCATTCCTTGATATAACATAATCCAAAATACAAAATGAATATCCAATTTGTCAATAAAAAGGCCCAGAAAAAACCATTTAGCAAACTTGATTATCAAGGCATGTAGGAATATAGATATAATACCAAATATCCACTTAATGATACTAACTAAATTGGATAGAGATTTAAATAGTGTTTTATTTTTCTATTTGTCTCACGTATTTAATGTCTTCAAACTCTGGACATGAGTATCTTATTTGGCTAATCTTTGAGTCATTTAAAAGCTTTCCTTAGCACATCATTTTCATTTTCATGTAAGTTATTTTCATGTAAAAACTTTTTTGAAACTCTGTGTGATGCTCTAATTGGAGATTTCATTCCAAGTCACAGATACCCTTTTACAAAGTATTAAAACATTTTTAACATTTGCCCTGTAGACAGATTAAATCTAACTTGAAAGACAGTTCACATAGCTAGTCATGAGATCATATCTCCAGAAATAGTTATACTTGTGTTCAATTTATTTGTCTCTTTTCCTTTTTAACCAGTGTTATTAGATTATCTGTAAGTTTCTCAAGCTAGCATGCATTGATGGAAGTCTAGACAAATGTATTTTTCACAAACAGTAATTTTTCATTTAAAATTAAGCAACCGATAAAGATCCTTGTAAGATAATACTTAAAAGACATAAATTTAAGGCATCTATTTACAAATAAATAATTGGTGTGAAGAAGAGTGGTGAATCAACTTAAAAGTGGACAGATACATTTTATAAACTACTAGCTGACTTTTTTTCTCTCAAACATATTGCTAATTATCCTCCTCATATATCTTCAATATCCTTCCCCACTCTCAGTTAAAATAACTAAAGTCCAATCTTTCAGTTATAACTACAGAGTCCCCACTCTCAGACTCACCCTGACTTTTGCACATGAGATCATCTGGACCCCTTGCATGCCCGCCTTTTGAGTGGCTTCTGAGAGTGAAAGGAAGTACCATTAATTATTGGACAAAAACAGTGTTAAAACCCTGGACTTCCCAAAGCAAACAGGCAGGTGAGATTACATTCTTGATGTTCCTTCTTCTTGACTTGCTCCTTGTTCCCTGCTCATTTTTAAATCCCAGAAATTCTTCAAAGCCTAGCTGAGCCAATACCTCTTCTATCATACTTTGTATGTTAGAAAAGTAGACATTAAATATGTTAAAAAGTAAAGCAAAAATAGTCACTTCTAGGATAAAGTCTTGTTTTTCTAATATTTTGATATATTAGCAATTTTATCACTTGACAATTGGACACTTCTTACCATTAAACCCTTCTGAATTAATTGTACCTTTTGTGATACACTTAACTATGTGTGTAAAATTCAGGATCAAAGTCCCCATCTCCCCTAATAAGCAACATATAGATACCCTATGTATTATACATAATATAGTGCTGTGTAGGCCACGATAAAGGGTTCAAAAGCAGGAAAAAGGAACCCTTTATTGTGGCCTTACAAAGCTCTATATTATTTGTCTACATCTGCTACTTCAAACCTTATTTGCTTCCATTTTCTATTTTATTCTCTACGCTCAAGCCACACGGGCTTTCTTTCTGCTCCTCAGACATGCCTGTTTTTTTCCTGCCTCCCTTAGAATATTTTCCCTTCTTCTCCTCTGTGCCTGCAGTATTACTTCACCTACTCACCCCTGGTGTCCTTGGAGGTGAACACCTTCTCATTACTCACCACGAAGACCCCACACACACTCTGTCCAAATAGTACACCATTTTACCAGGATCTTCCCACTCTCTTTTGTTTCTTTTATTGCACTTACAATAAATATTTTGCATCCTTACTCAGTAAACTTTGCTGAATGAGTATATAAACCCATGAATAAACTTCCCATAACTTTTCTTCTGACCTTTATCTCATACCAGAATTTATTATATGTAGTTGCCTTATCTCTCTATGTAAACAATGAGCTCTCTCAGGTCAGAGACCACCCCTAAAAACTCATAACACAGAATCTTCACAAGAACGTGCATTTTAAATATTTATTACATTAATACATTAACATTATGTTAGTGACTGTTTAGAGCAGAACCATCAAAGCCATCTTTCCGGATCCTTATTTTTCAGGCAGATATAGGCGGTCTCAAAAGGGGAATGATAGAGGATTCTTAAGAAAGTGATTAGTTTCTTTTTACCAGTCTGACTCTGGAATAAAAGTAATCTGTCAATTCATGCTGGTCCTGAAAGACATTCTTTTAGAGGTGAGTTCTATCCCAATGCCTACTCTGGTCAAAGGGATTCTTTGAATCTATAAGACTGAAGTGACCATATCCTTGGATTACTCCTGCTTGCAGAAATCCTCCCTTGAGAATTAAGGCTTTGTTAGAATTCCTGAGACCATTGAGATCAGGAAAATAGTAATTTATTTGGTACCTTACATTTAGCTCACTAAGAGGAGTTTCTTGTGCTCCAATATCAGCTGCATTCTGCCAGTCAGTTCCTTGAGCAGCAGGCAGCAAGGTAAACAGCAAAATACTCTGTAGATCAGGATCCAGCCTCAGGCTTGACTTTACTTTCTAGTTTGTTATATGAGACAAAATATGATTATCACGTGTGAGTATGACAGTTACCATTGAGCTGAACATTTGAGTCAATTCATTTCCTAAAGTTTAGTCTGGTATAGTCAAAAAATCTTTCGTTTCCTTAAGAGTCAAAATGCAGATAACATTAATCTATTACAAGGTTTAAATAAGTTTGTAGGTGAGAAAATCCCTAGTGTTGTTGTAGGACATTGTGGATAGCCAATATATGTTTGTTTTTCTTTTCAGAGCTGTAGCAATGTTAGCACCAGGAGCAAGCAGCTGAATATATAAGCTCACATCAAAAAAACATATATATGATTTTATGGGGCTGAAGGAGTAGAGGGCAGTTGTAGCCCTCCTGTCTGTGATCTTAGTTCTCTAGATATGTTCATTACTGCTGACTGCCATAACTGTAGGCATGCTGGCTTTTGAGGCTAGCAGTGGTGGGGAGGGGGATATGCTGAGAAGAGATTGGATTAAAACTTTGCAGACTCTGTTAATATTTCTGTATCTCTTCTATAATTATCAGTTCTATAGGACAAACACTTCTTATTTTAAGCTATTATTTTTCTTTCTGTTTATGTAGCATCTCAATATGCTTGCTGCCCTGGAGTAAAGAAAGAGTGAGTCTAAGCCTTATGTAAACATAGGTAGGTGGTGATGAAAGGTTTTCGGTGATACTATGAAGAAAACATCTGTCATGGCTAGTAGGGAAACGTTTCTCTCCTGGCAAGCATATTTTCTGGGCCATATGAAATAAGATGTGTGCTCACAAGTATAAGGCATTATGGGGAGCCCATATCCAGGCCTCAGCTCTTCCTCTCATACTCTGCCCTTACACTTTTCCCAAACACGTCAATTTTGCAGACTTAGAGAAAACATTCTGCAAAAGGGCTTTTCAGGGCCCAAGAGAAATTTTGTAGCAGCTTCAATATCATATCAGTTTCCTGGTAAGCAACTGTGCTTGAAGCTTAGTTACAGAAGGGCACCAGTACACCCTTCCTCCCATATACTCTATCTCTTACAGGTTCTCAGGCATCTCTGGTACTAGGGTTGTATTTTCCAGTATTGGTAGAGCATTCATTAAGTTGACAAAAATAAAGGATAGAAAGGGAAAAAGATCATTTGATAAGACATTGCAATATTTAAAAGGTCAATTTTCTGTGTCCTTCATTCCCCCTGGAAAATATTTGTTTTCCAGGTAACAGAAAGCTGTTTCTTTGATTGAAATGATTAATACAAATGTATACAGATATTATATATATTATTAACCATTTAGATATGATTTAAAAAGCCTCAGTTAACTATACTCTTCCCACTCTGGTTACACATATAAGTGCGCGCACACACACACACACAACAAACACACACACATCAGACCCCTACAGAAAAACATACTGCATGTTTAAAAGGACCCATGGAGCCAAGTATTATGAGGCAGAATACAATTGATATTAGTACTATAATACCAAATATTTATGATCTAATATCATTTAGAAGATACTACATGGAAGATACTATGGAGCAATTACTTCTGCATTGCTGAGTCTGTGGAGTCTGGCTAAATATATTCAATCTGAACATTGCAAGAAGAAATGTGCATAGAGGTTTAAAAGAGGATGGTAATTTCAAAGAAAGGTATTTTCTTGTGATTGAAAAATGGTGTTCACAAAGGAGATGGCAGAAGGTAGAACAGGTAAGCTAAACCAGGGTCAAATTTAAAAAGTCTGAAATGCCAGGATAAAATTGTTGAAGTTTAGGTAAACAAGATGGTAGCCAAGACTTGTAAGTAAGCAGGAACTAATATGATCAAGTTTGATTTTCAAATGCTAAAAGTAGCAGCAGTATATATTTTCTGCCCCTGGCATTTATTGACCTTGAGTACATGCTGTAAATTTGGATGCCCTTTCGCACTGATACCAGCTATGTTCTAGTAAGTGGTTAGCCACTTTATAGGTCCTGATGGTGCTTACTTCTCAGTCCGTTTGCCTGAAAAACAGCATAATGCTTCTGTCCAAAGTAAAACATTCCATATGACATTGTCTAGGGCCATATTGATCAGACTGCAACCATTGCCTTCCCAGTAGGCAGCATCTATACAATTCTGCAAGACCTTCTTCAGCAACCTTTTTAGCCTTTCATTGTGTTGTTCTTGTTTTCCCCTCTCTGGCTTAGTCACTCCATTCAGAGCCCTGGGTCAGAGCTGACTGGGCATCCTGCTGCTGCCTCCTCCACAAACAAGATGTCCTCCCGGAAACTGATATTCCACTTTGAAAATTTCTTTCAAAAACAGGCATTTGGCCTATTGCTCCCTGTCAACTGGGACTCACTTGTGTTTGCTTTTCTATTATTGGTTGGCAGTTACGACTCACCCTTTCAACACCATAAGGCTCAGAAGTGATTCTGGCAATATCTACTGGGGGAAGATTTCTTTATTGTGATCCTCTTGCTCAGCTCACTGGCTGTCTTCATTTTTTAATTGGTTTCATAGGTTTCTGTTCAACCCATCTTTCTTCCTGGGCCCTGTTCCAAACTCAAAGCATGCCGGTCTCAGACTTCATTAAGCCTTTTCTTCACAAGGATGCCTCTTCTTGAAATAGAAAACAGGACCCAGCTACCCTAAGACTCAGCATGCTACATAAAGTGATTTCAAAATACTATCCACAGACATGTTCTTGACAAATAGCTTTTGATTTGCTTATTATTTTATTTGGTATGTACTCAGAGCATTTTAATTTATCACTAATTTTAAGCTATTGAGCCTTCTTAGAAATAGGCTTTTTCTGTTTGCATTAGTGAAAATGTTTTAATGGACTTAATTCCAGGTGGTCTGAACATTGCATTTCCTGGAAGAATATCATATTTATAGTGGAAAAGTCAAAATGGTGACACATCACCTTACTGTACTATAATCATCCATGGTCCTGGGAACTCAGGAGTCATGTAGTTCTCAATGCAAAAAAGGATTATCAGGGTGGGCACTGTGGCTTATGCGTGTAATCCCAGCACTTTGAGAGGCCAAAGCAGATGGATCACAAGGTCAGGAGATTGACACCATCCTGGCCAACATGGTGAAATCCTGTCTCTACTAAAATACAAAAAATTAACTGGGCATGGTGGTGCATGCCTGTAGTCCCAGCTACATGGGAGGCTATGGCAGGGGAATTGATTAGACCCAGGAGGCAGAGGTTGCAGTGAATTCAGATCGCACCACTGTACTCCAGCCTCGTGACAAAGCAAGACCCAAAAAATAAAAATAAAAAATAAAAAGGTTATCAAATGCTAGGTACTGTTTCTGAAGTGCAAAATGAAATTATGTGTGTAAAGTAGTTAGCACAGAGCTTGCTGTTCAGAGGATGTTATTTATTATTCTTATTTCTAAATTCAAATTTTCATAGATGAGAAGTTCCATACCAATTGAACTTTTTTCTTTGTAGTTCTACTTCTAGAAGCTTGTATGAGCTCTTTTTTTTGTTTCACTTAAAGTTCGGAGACTTTAATGTGATATACCCTGTGAGTCTTTCCAATTGTGTGGAATTAAATAAGCCATTGCAATCAGCAGATTCATTATTCATTTTTGTTATTTCTTATGTTTTCTCTTTGTAGAATTTATATAAGTAGATTTTAAAAAAATTATTGCCATATTGACTTTACTGGGTCTACCCTCCACTTCCCTAATGTTTCCTTCATGATCGTTGTTACTTTATGGCTTTATTTTGCATTTAAACTTTTGTGTCCGGAATTGGTGGGTTCTTGGTCTCGCTGACTTCAAGAATGAAGCCGCGGACCCTCGCGGTGTTACAGTTCTTAAAGATTGTGTGTCCAGAGTCTGTTCCTTCAGATGTTCAGATGTGTTTGGAGTTTCTTCCTTCTGGCGGGTCTGTGGTCTCGCTGACTTCAGGAGTGAAGCCTCAGACTTTTGCGGTGAGCATTACAGCTCTTAAGGCAGCGCATCTAAAGTTGTTCATTCTTCCCGGTGGGTTCGTAGTCTCGCTGGCCTCAAGAGTGAAGCTGCAGACCTTCACAGTGAGTGTTAAAGCTCATATAGGTGGCATGGACCCAAAGAGTGAGCGGCAGCAAGATTTATTGCGAAGAGCCAAAGAACAAAGCTTCCACAGTGTAGAATGGGAACGCAGTGGATTGCTGCTGCCTGGTTTGGGCAGCCTGCTTTTATTCCCTTATCTGGCCCCACCCACATCCTGCTGCTTGGTCCATTTTACAGAGAGCTGATTGGTCCATTTTACAGCGAGCTGATTGGTCCATTTTACAGAGAGCTGATGGTTCATTTTGACAGAGTGCTGATTGGTGCATTTACAATCCCCGAGCTAGACACAGCCTGTTAGAAAAGTTCTCCAAGTCCCCACTAGGTTAGCTAGATACAGAGCACTGATTGGTGTATTTACAAAGCCTGAGCTAGACACAGAGTGCTGATTGGTGTATTTACAAACCTTGAGCTAGACACAGGGTGCTGATTGGTGTATTTACAATCCCTTAGCTAGACATAAAGGTTCTCCAAGTCCCAATTAGACCCAGGAGCCCAGCTGGCTTCACCTAGTGGAACCAGCACCAGGGCTGCAGGTGGAGCTGCCTGCCAGTTCAGTCTGGGGCACCTGCACTCCTCAGCCCTTGGACGATTGATGGAAGGCAGGCACTGAGGAGCAGGGGGCGGTGCTCTTCGGGGAGGCTCGGGCTGGGCAGGAGCCCACAGGGGCAGGGGAGTCTTGGGCATAGTGGACTGCAGGTCTGGAGCCCTGCCCCACAGGGAGGCAGCGGAGGCCGGAGAGAATTCCAGCACAGCCCCTGCGGGCAGGCACTGCTGGGGGACCTAGCGCACCCTCTGCAGATGCTGGCCCTGGTGCTAAGCCCCCACTGTCCAGGGCCTGCGGCAGTGGCCTGCGCTGCAAGTGCCAGACCATCTGTGCCGGCGCCCGTGGGAACTCGCGCCGGCCTGTGAGTGGCTGGTGTAGCCCTGGTTTCCGCCTGGGCCTCCCCACCACGTCTCCCCCTCCGTGACTCCACCTCCGTGCCTCTCTGCAAGCAGAGGGAGCAGGCTCCGGCCTCAGCCAGCCCAGAGAGGGGTTCCCACAGTACAGTGGCAGACTGAAGTGCTCACGCTGGCACAGGATGGTAGGCGCACAGTTAGGTCAAAGGCCCACAAGGAGAGGCAGGGCTTCCTAGTGGAAGAGGGGAGGCCCAGGTGGGCCGAGTGGGTGCCCCTGGCCTGGGGAGGCTATGGTGGGCTCCCTAGAGGCCGGTCTCCTCTGGGCTTGGCTAGGGTCCTATGCTGGAAGTGGGGACAGACATTACAGAGGAGCTGAGAGTGAGGGCTGCTAGCACGTTGTCACTCTCACTTTCTGGACAAAAATTCTGATTTCAGCTATCTCTCTCTTTATTTAAGCTACTGAATTACCTTAGTTTGAGTTCCCCCAACAGTGGGACTGTGGCAAAATTTACTTATGTGAGGTTTATTTGGAAGATCTCTGGTGGTCCAGGTAGAGGCATGATAAGTGAAATAAGGAAATGAACGAAACCCAGAGAGGGTGCATTCTCAAGCAAGTTAAAACTGTGGGCAACTAACTGGTGCTTATTCCACCACAGAACTCTGAGAAAGAACATACAAGTTAGCACATGCAAAGGTTGAACAACCTTGGCTATTTATACACCAGTTCCTCCCCAACCCCGCCCCAGTCACTAGTTGAGACTTGGAAAGCAGATTTCTTCCCTGTTCTATCCTAGGGTGGAAGGATTCGCAGGCCAGAGCAAGCCCTCAGGCGAAAAAGACAAACCAATGCTGATTGCATGGAGATACTAAGGCATGGGGATATGGGCAGAGTATCAACAAAATCTGTTACCATTTGTTTCAATGGGTGATGAGGAAATACAATTAAAAACAAAAATCTTCTCTCAACCCAGAAAAACTCTACTTTCCAGAGAAAGGGAACACTTTTATTAGTGAATGAGCATTAAACCTGAATGTGATGCACATCACAAGCAATCTACTAAGAGATCACAAAGACAAAAAGAAATCTCACACTTTTATATAGCCAAGCAGATACAACCCATTACATACGTGTTTTCAAGGAAAACAGTAAGCAGGCTCAAGTAAGAATGTGACAGCACCATTTGTCAAACATAATTCACCCTAACTTTACCTGGCAATTGGGATGAGCATCTGAATTAGCTAATTGGCTTTACCCAAAGGAAAAACAAACTTCTTGTATCTTTATGGCAGGAACTAGTTTTGCAACTTGGAACAAGACATCCACCAAATTTAGGCTCCTGTCCTTTGACAGAAAATGGGAGACAGGGATGCTATCTCCAGTGATGTTTACATTTTAAAGAGATGATTTCCTGAGCCCTTGGGAAAGACATTACTAGGTCATAAACCAGACAAAAGGCCTATCTAGTCTCCAAAAGGATTTATATACATTTCAAAGGGAGGAGAAGGCACTTATAATTACAAGTTTTCTAACATAAATGCTCTGAGAAAAAGGAGAGTGGGAAAATCTATTTTCAACAGGGACAATCTAGCCTCTGATTTTTAATTTGTATTTGTCCTTACATGGTAAATCATGTCTTTTAACACCATAAATTTTGTGTCTGCATTTTATCTCCTCAACTGCTTTTAAAAATGTTTTTATTTCATCTCTTTCAAGTGTTCATCTTTTTCTTCCAGCAATTCAATTGACATGTGTTCAAATGGCATGTGTTCAAATGTTCTTTCTGATTTTCCTCTTTATGGCTGCTAGTATTAGTTACTGTTTTTATTTGTTAGTGTAGATATAGTTGTTGAAATACAATAGTGTAGGAATCCTTCAAATAGTGGAAACCAAAGTGATTCTCACCCTTGTGGACCTGTGATGCCTCTCCTGATACCTTTGCTCTTCGATTTTTCCCAGTCTCAAAGGCAAAGTGTACTCAACCCGTTTCTTGGTTTCTTCTTAGCTTTTGAAGTCAGAGAGAACTAAAACGCTTACATGCACTTCCTCTGCGAGTCCAGAGATCTCTAAATGCCAGTTTCTTCCCAGCACCCACTCCCCACTTCCTATGTCTTTTCATTAGATTCCAATGCTGTTTGGCAAGTACCTCTGTAGTCTTAGACCAGTTTCTTCTACTGAACCCTAAGAAAATCCATTTGTATCCAGTTGGAATTGAGAAAGAAAACATAAGAGAAGCTCATTGAGATGAGTGTACTCCCATATTTCCCTGTTCCATGAAACAAGTGTTTGTAAGTACACTAATTAATAGGCAACTGAAATGTAGGAAAACAAGTCTCTCATATATTAATTCAGAGTGAAGACCTATAAACTATTCTCTAGATTCCGTTTGATCAAGATCAATTGCCTTCTTTTCCTTGATTAAACAGCTGTTCTTATTGTATCAAGACACTCTTTCACTGTTTGGACAACACCCTTTTAGTATTTGAGGAATTTACCATCCTTGATATAGCCTAGAGTGTATGATTTAAGCTTCCTACTCTCTAGTAAACCCACAGACTACAAACTCAAGATAAGTAAACTTGTGTTTGGCACTAATCACTTGTGTTTGGCACTAACCACTTCTCTGCATTCAAAATCCTTTGCTACTTTTTAAAATATCATCCTTGGTTCTGTTGATGTTTCTAGTACTTTCTGTGCCCTAAATGAATCTAGTGAGTATTGTATGGATGTGCAATTGTGAAAAGATTTCCCTTCTCATAGGTGACCATTTGGAGTATGGATGGCCTGATCCTGGAACAATTCTTGCCGCATTTAATTCAAAGAGAGCAGACATTTAGAAGTGAAGTGACAAGAGTTTGAAGGTGCTCTTTAGAATCTAGCTATTGCTTCTCTATCATGCATTTATATGCATCCATTTGTACAAAATCCTTTTGTGTGTGTAAATTTGGGACAACTAATTTGTTCTGGCATGAAAGAATTTCCACATATGCCCATTTAAAAATGTCTTTAAATTGGGGATTCAGAACAATCCCATTCAGGCCAAGGTATAAATAATAAATGTGTGTTTATTTGAATTTCTTGATGGTAAAAGCTGTGCAGACAATAGACTTATTTATTTCTGAAGAAGATTTATGTTAAAAGAAAGTACCCTGTGGCATCAAGAAGAAAAAACCTGCAAAAAGCACTTTAGTAAATTATAACTCTGAGGTAAAATATTACAGTAATAATTGCTAAAGCAAAAATAAAAGTGTAAAACTTGCACATACAGTATATCATGCATTTTCAACTTTTTTATTATTTGGTTTATTCCTGTCATTGGAAGAGCTACTCCTGTGAGAATAATTGGGATTTTAGAAGTTTAATTATTTTGGTTCATATATAATTTAGCATATTGTATTAAAACTAAGATACTTCCTATAATAATGTTTAGTAACAGTAATATTGGATTTGGTCTTGTGTTACTACCGTTATAACTACCCACATTTTATAAGTGAGGAATTAGAAGGCTGAAATAGTGGAGCTACTTGCCCAAGTTTATATACTATTAAGTGGAAAAGCTGGAATTTTAAATTCTGGCCATCATGAAATAGAAGCTGTACTGCTAATTGCCATGATATGTGATCCATGTTATGTGATCCATGTAACATATTGTAGAAAATAACCCTACAGTTTATTTGAAAGGTACAAATTCAAGAAAGTACACATAATTCTGTGGACTAAATGTTTGTGTCCCTCAAAATTCATATGTTGAATCCTTGATCCTCGATGTGATGGTATTTGGAGGTGGGGCCTTTGTGGGTATTTAAGTTTAGATGAGATCATGAGGGTGGAGCCCCCCATGGTGGGATTAGTACCCTTGTAAGAAGAGGTGCCAGAGCCCTCTCTCTTCTGCCATGTGTGGGAGGATACAAAAATAAGGTGACCTTTCTGCAAGCCAGCAAAAGAGCCCTCACCAGGAACAGAATCTGCTAGCATCTTGATTTTTGTTTTCCAGCCTTCAGAACTATGAAAAATAAATGTCTGTTGAATAAGCCACTCAGTTTATGATATTTTGCAATAGCAACCTGACCAGACTAAGAAGTATAGTGATGTTTATTTTTCCTTATCTTTCTAAAACACTTGAGCTTTTTGGTTTAGAATAATTTTCAAGTATATATTTCCTTAAAGTTATACATTTAAATTAACTTAATAACTAAACCAACATCAAACTGATACACTCTTTGTTATACCACAGCAACATTTAATTGGAAACTTTTGTAATTATATTATTTCAAGTGAATTTAATGTACAGAATAAACATTCATTAACATAAAAGTGTGACTTTGGCATAGGGCAGACCATTTTCAAACCCCTTACTAAATGAATAACCACAACCAAGTTACTTAGCTTCTCTGAGAGAAAAACTAACCTTCCTTGAGTGTTTATACTATGCCAGGCACTGTACTTGCAGTTTATGCATGTTACCTCATTTCATCTTTTCATGAGAGGTCCACAGTCTCCCTGTTTTACAGATTAAGAAGCTAAAGCTTAAAAATTAAACAACTTTCTTCAAACATCCCAGTAATAAATATCAGAGCCATTAATTTAAATCTAGATTTCTCTGACTCCAAAATTCATTTTTTAAGAAACCATATACTCTAGTGCTTCCAAAATCCACCCAATATTTCTGTGGTTCTATAAAGATTAAATTACATATGTACATAAAATATGCAGGAATGTCTTTACTGTAGATGCTTAAATAATCACATAAAAGTAGTCATTTATTTTTAATTTTGCTGGTCATGTATCATAGAAGACACTGTATTTGGATCGTAGTATTTTCTAATACTGAAGTTCTAAGTATCAGGATGCCTGTGAAGGGAAGTCACATGCTAAGTCATAAATTACTGAAGCTGTGAGAAACCTGAGACATCATCATGTCTAATGTTGCCTACCATTTTTGGTTTATTGGACTTGCAGAACAGTATTGTCTCACCTGAAATTTTTACATATTTTTACAAGTCCAACTTGAGCTGATGTCGTTGAATGCATAGGAAAAGATCCTCATTTTGATCCATGGCAGTCTCTGAAGTGCCTTTGGAACCCCTGTGACTCCGTATAACAACATTTGAAAATGTCCTCTTGGAACCCCTGTGACTCCCTATAACAACATTTGAAAATGTCCTCTTGGGTTACTTCCTCTTCTTTTGCATATGAAGTAACTGGGAGCCACAAGAGCAAACTACTTGCTCCAGTTTCACACAGTTAGTAGTTCTAAGGCAGCTTTAACTTCTGGTCAAGGCTCTTCCTGGACCCTGGGTTATATAAGAATCTCTACAGGAAAGGTTGATATTTGAAATATTGAAATTTGAGTTTTGAAATATTTGTTTCAATACACAGAGAGAAGTAAAAAACAAAATGGTCTTTAAAATTGTGACAGTTGAGGCTAACTTATATTACTAAAACATTTCCAGTCTTTGGGACCTTTCTCTTTGGACTCTAAAGATTCATAAGGTTGATTTAAGGGTGAAAGAGTAAGCATTATATTTATACAGCTATTGTTTCTCCTAAAGTTGAAATATCCTAATTAGAACCTATGCAACTGCCCATACCATTATCCAGTAAGGTAACAAGCCGTAGGAGAGACTAGGTGGGAGAGGCTATTGTCAAAAAAGTTACTTATCCTAATTTGTTCATGAGCACCACGGTAGTCTTTTGGATTACAACCTTCTATTGTTTGTTTATTTATACAGCCTGTCTTTGTGCTTATAATTGCAGAAAAAATATGTGATGTTGTGCATACTTTAACTGCATAGTTTTTTTAATCATAAAATGAATTATAACTGAATCTGCCTATTTAATGCTGGCAGAAAAACTTCCTATTCTATCTTGGGTCCAGTTGGTTGGAGGCTTGCAAGTTAACAGACAATAGATTAACAGAGGAAAAGACAAAATGTACTTACACAGGCATGTGGCAGTTGCTCAGTACTGAGTAGTTCACTGAATAGCCAGGGATAAAGTTTATATACCAAACTTTAGGGAAGGGGTGTTTTCAGGTTTTAATGAATGGACGGTTCTGATAAGCCTTGTTTACACAATATTTTGGAATGTCCTAGTGCCTAAGATCAGTTCTTCCCTGACTGGAGACCACTCCAGAGTTAGGGGTTGTGGTAGCTGACTTTGGTAAATCTCTGTTTTAGTAAGATTAGGTTATGTTCAGAACATATTTTTTTTTCTGCTTATTTAGCTCAACTGTTTTCACTTTAAAATAACATTTGTATGAACCCCTGGGGCTCTAAATGGGTCTCCACATTTTTCCCATCTGAAACTTCCCTAGAAATTTCACAAAAATAGCTAGGTTGATTGCTCTGGGGAGAAATTTCAGGTTAAAAATTATAAAATATGATATCTGTAAAAGGGAAACAGAAAAAGATTAATGATTGGAGCACAGGATGAATCCAGTTTTTAACTTCATAGTATAGCCCACTGAGAAGGGTTCTTGATGTTAGGCTCTAAGTATCTTAAAGGAGAACAGAGGTGGTATAGCTGTAGTCATGGTTATTTTCTGGAGCACAGCATGGGAGGTGCAATGTTCTGGTGAAATTTTTGCCAAACTCTTTCAGCAATAAATCTTTTGATGTTTACGTGAAGTGAGAAAGCTTTCATTACGGGATTTTGGAAAAGTGGCAGTTTTAATTCTCAGTGATTCCAAGTAAGGAGGGTGCTAGAAAAAGTAGAACTGTTAATTGATGACAAAATTAAGAAGATGGTAGTACCCAGTTTACAAAGAGATGCAAGTAGCTAAAAAACAATAAAGATTAGAATCTAGTAACCTGTAAGAGTAGTTTATAGTCTTCCATTGAAACATAAACCTTGTCTTTACAGTACACCTGATTTTTAATCAATGGTAATCAAAGGAAAATTATTCTTGTTTGCAAAACAAGTCCTGATTACATTTGATTTGGCTTGATTATAACCTAAGTGAAGCAATAATGATAACTGACCACATGGATCTTTTTAAGTTTCCTCTGCTGAAGTTTTTTATTAACATAAGAAATCTCAGATTGGACTTTTAAAAGTCTTCTCAATGCTGTGAAACCAAGCCAAGAACCAACCACCTTACTTCACCTGCAGTACCTATAAATTTTTGTGAATTCCTCTCTTCTCGAGGTCCCCAGACTATCCCAAGTATCCTAAGCCCACCCAGAAGTGACCTTTGTTACTTATCTTTAAGGCTAGAAACCCTGTAATCTAGGTATCAGGCCAGTTTTTCCAAGAGACCTTTGTAAGCAGTGGCTCTATAAAGTCAGTCTTAGCTCACGCCTATAATCCCAGCAATCTGGGAGGCCAAAGTTAGAGGAGCACTTGAGCCCAGAAGTTTGAGACCAGCCTGGACAACATAGTGAGACTTAGTCACAAAAGAAAAAAGAAAAAAAAAAGAAAAAATGTTACTCTACTCTAAACTGCCTGATCATATCTGATTTGATGTACATAATTCTCAAATATGACATTCCAGTCCAAACTATGGTTATATAATCAATGTTTCCAATTATTTCTTCATCACATTACCTAGGGTAAATTGTGGGGAAAAGAAAGATCAGACTGTTACTGTGTCTATATAGAAAGAAGTAGACATAAGAGACTCCATTTTGTTCTGTATTTGAGATGCTGTTAATCTGTGCCCCTACCCCCAACCTTGCCCTTGCAAGAGACATGTGCTGTGGTGACTCAAGGTGTAACGGATTTTGGGCTGTGCAGGGTGTGCTTTGTTAAACAAGTGCCTGAAGGCAATATGCTTGTGAAAAGTCATCACCATTCTCTTAATCTCAAGTACCCAGGGACCTCTGGGTCGCAGGGACCTCTGCCTAGGAAAGCTACGTATTGTCCAAGGTTTCTCCCCATGTGATAGTCTGAAATATGGCCTCGTGGGAAGGGAAAGACCTGATCATCCCCCAGCCTGACACCCGTGAAGGGTCTGTGCTGAGGAAGACTAGTATAAGAGGAAAGAAGGCCTCTTGGCAGTTGAGATAGAGAAAAGCATCTGTCTCCTGCCTGTCCCTGGGCAATGGAACATCTCAGTGTAAAACCCGATTGTATGTTCTGTTTACTGAGAAACGAGAAAACCGCCTTAGGGCTGAAGGTGGGACGTGCTAGCCTAGCAGCAATGCTGCTCTTTATGCACTAAAAAGGTTTATGGAGATGTTTGCATATGCATATCAAGGCACAGCACTTTTCCTTAAACTTATTCATGTCATGGAGATCTTTATTCATATGTCTTACTGCTGACCTTCTCCCTAGGATGATCCTATTATCCCGCCACTTCCCTTTTTCTAAGATGGGTTTATAAAATTATTGGACATACTGCTTCTGGAAGATGTGATTCCAAAGGGTCATCCCAAGTAGCAAATGACGATCCCCACTGTGTCTTCCAAGGATAGTAGGGTCAATTAACTGCTGTTTTCTTCATTTTGTTGAGCTCCACCATGAGCTAGTCATGTCACTCTAGGTAATATCAATCAATAACCATATTATTTTGCTTAATACAGTTGAAAATTACTTGAGTTCCCTAGGAAATTCTAGGTGTAAAGAGAGGGTAACACAAAAATAACCACATGGGAATCAACATAGGAAGTGATAGAAAGGGACAGTGTCAAGAAATCTCTGATTTAATTATTTCATCGTGTGTGCCAAAACCAGTTGGCCCCAGAATGAACAAGCAGCTTGCACCTTAGCAGGACCCGAAGAGAAAATGAATGTTTACTACATCTCAAGAGTGTATTTTCATTCAGTCTAGTTTTGCGTCTCCTCCCCAAACTGATAATTGGGCACTAAGAAAAGCTCTCAAGTCCTAGGTAGAGTTTGAAAGTATCCTTAGAGAAGTGAAGAGTGGATTTCCAGGCTACAAGGTGCTATTATCAGAAGGATTTAAGTAGGTGAAGGGCACATATACAGGAACGCAGGGATGCCTTTCCATGTCTTTCAGGGATCCTTCATCTTTTAAAACAATGCGCATTTCTGATCAGGTAAACACTCACATTAACATGGGTTACACAGTTAACTCATATGACATCAACAGCAAATTTGTTCTTTTTTAAATCCAGGTAAGGTCTATTCATGTCATGTCTCTAATCTCTACATAAAACCAAGAATTACATGTTTAGTTTTATGTTTTGAAATTTAGTGAAACAACTGCTCGTTGTTTCTGTGAGGGGCAAGAAAGATAAAACATAATTAATGTTATTTAGGTAAACTTTTCCACCAACTTTTATATCTTCAAATTCTAAAAAATGCAAATCTGCTTACAAAATGAACTGAGTCCGGATCCAAATTTAGCTGAAGCTATTTAAGACTTCTAACCGCAGTTTCATAATCTGAAACATGTGAATATGTACAAAATGATTTTGATTGAAGATGAAATGTATAAAGTACTTAGTATACATTAACAAAATATATGTATCATATATTGATTTGTGCTGCACCTGTACTGAATTAACCAGGTTTCAATAATGACTTGGGCACAATACTAGGAAAAGTCTCTTCCAACAGAAATATATTAGGTTGGTGCAAAAGCAATTGCGGTTTTTGCCATTAAAAATAATGTCATTAAAAGCAATTAATGGCAATTGCTTTTGCACCAACCTAGTATCATTGGTTAACCAGAAGTTATGTAGCCTATGCAAAATCAATGCCAGCAAAATGTTAAACAGCCACCCTTTAATATTCCCCTATTGACTAAATAAATAAATAAATAAATAGATAGATAGATAAATAAATAAAGGCAGCAAGAGATAGAAAAGCTGTGGGTATGAGGCTTGCTGATAATCTGGGCTGGTGAGAACATAGACTTGGAAATAAGCCTTGACTTGTATAGTTAGCCTACTTTTTATCACAATCAAGTAACCTTCCTAACTTCTCAAAAAGTAGCTAGAAAGTTCTAGTTTTCTTAAAGAACACAGTGATAATCTTTCACTTACTATCTGCAAAATGCTAAACATCAAGCACAAAACAATTCTTTCCTTCCAGAAAGTAGTCATGTAGACTACAGTGTTAATGGCAATTCTGTGACTTGTTTTCAGGGGTTTAGCATTTTCATTTAGCTGATTAAAATCTGTTGTAGATGATAATTATGGCAGTTTTTTAAATCATTCAAACACTCAAAAATGATTTTAAAATGTTTAAATGGCTTGTAGCAGATTTTTATTTCTCAAAGGGTTTCTTTCTACTTATGGAAAATTTGCTTAAATTATGCCCCTTTGTCATATTCTCAGTAAATGTTAAATCAATGTACAATGAGTGGATTTGTATTTCTAAAAATAACCTTTTTCACAGGAAGAAGAACTAAGGAAGAGTGGGGAAGCCAAATATGCCCACTTGAGTGATGAGCTTCATGTATTAATTGAAGTGTTTGCTCCACCTGGGGAAGCTTATTCACGTATGAGTCATGCATTGGAAGAGATTAAAAAATTCCTGGTTCCTGTAAGTGTCTTTCATTTTTTACAATGATGTTTCTTATCAGCTTCTATTTTAAAATGCACCTTTGATCTTCACTGACTTTTTAAAAGGAAACTCATATTGCAAACCAATGACCTATCCATAAGTCGATACAAAGCTAAAATAAAATAAGATACCAAAACCGTTTAACACAGGACCTGGCATGTTGTCATATAGTGATGATTTAACGGCAATATTTGTCATGCTGGTGTCATGCCAGGCACCAGTTCATAGTCATGAAGAAAAAGACATGTTTATAAACATACATATATAATTGAAGTTGTAGACTTTTTTATTGCATCTTAATCACTTGAAAAGTTATCGTTGGCGATTTGCAATTAATAGGGAAATTATTTCCTGGTATAGTGGAAAGGGAAAGAGATCAGATATGTAATAATTTGAAATAAGACAATGATATCATTTAAACATATCAAATGTATTTTCATGTGATGGTATGCCAGTTGTTGGCTCATAATAAAACATAATATAAAATAATCAATATTAGTAAAGCCAGACATTTGTTGACTTTAAGCAAAAATTGGAAAAATAAACTCACTCTACTATGTGACAGCAACAGAGAATGTTTATTTAGTAGGTCAACAAATTCAGGGTTACATACTGAGTAGAATTCTCTACTGATTTTTTAAGAAATAGAGGAAGGTTAAATGAATGAAGCTTTCCTAAAGGTTGACAATTTAGCATTCTAGGAAGAAGTCGTTCAAATAGAAATCTTGGCATCAGGCTTAGAGCTGGGAATAAGATAATTAGAAGAGAATGCTGAGTAAAGTTTTCTGGAGTGTCTGGCAGAGTCTTCAACAGAGAAAGCACGCAGCTAAGATAGATCTACACAATGAAGAAACTGTAGATTTCTAAATAAGAAATAAACTAAGAGGAAATGGTGGGTAAGGTTCATTGATTGGCAGTGATTTTAAGAATGGGAAAAGAAAAGTAAAACCAGAGAATTTCAAGAATTTAAAAGTATCAAGATCTAGTCACATAATCTATTTGTATGTCCAGTTTAAAAATTAATTTCTCTCAAGACAAGGTTATAGAATAATTGCAGACTGTTCTGATTATTCCTTAACTTCATATGCACAATGAATTTCTGCACAATTTATTATCTGGTGCTCATCTGAACATCTCCCTAACTAGATCTCATATTTGTTAAGAATGAGGATGCTGCATTTTCTTTTCCTTTTGCCTCCAAACTAAATGCCTAGTGCTGTATTGTGTAAGGAATTTTACTGTATTTAGTTCAGACCATACCTCTGATAACATATATAGTACAGAAATAAGACTAGGACTGTACATTACTAACACACTTCATGACTTCAAGTCACTTAAATTCTCAAGGTTTCAGTTTATTCATCTTTAAAATAAAGATAGTTATCATTGACCAGCCTCTATCACAGTTATGGTGAATATTAAATGGGGTAATGCATATGAAAGGACTTAGAAAATTATAAAGCAGAATATTAATGTATGGTTTAAATATATTATGGAAAATATAATAGAAATATCTAGGGATGATTTTCTGCATAGTCATTAATTGATATGTATATACACATGCCATATATATATATACATCTCACTTGCTCACTTCCTAGACATAATGATGCTTGTAATTATTTCATTTATATACTCTCCTCTGAAATATATACTGTGTGAGGATAGGGCTGGGTGGTAGTATCTCTTTTGGCCAACACTATATCCCCATCTTAGCATCATGCCTAGCACAATAAATATTTATTTGATAGTTTGACTGATGGAATGATGGAATGGCTGACTAAAGGCATGAGGAGTGATGCAGGGGATAAAATAGCTATCCAGGTAAAATTTGGGGGCTAATACCCCACAATCAAGATGCACCATATATACAGACACAGTTGAAGAATGAAAATATTACCATGACTGGTGTGACATGGCCATACCTACCTCTATGATTTCATCTTGTATATCTAACTTCTTATCATTGCACCTCAGACATGCTGGCTTTTGTTCAGTCAACAATCCAGGCTCACTGTTCATTAAGCGCCTGTGAAGATTTTTCTCCAAAGTGTTGACATAGCTGTTTCCTTAGCATCCAGCTGTCAGCTTTAATGTTAGCTTTGCAGAAAACTCTTCCCCAACCACACAATCTAAAGTAGCTGCCCGCTTTACCTTCTATCATACAGTCTTACTATATTTTGTACATAGTATCACTAACCACTGTATTTAACATTATAATTCATTGTTCCATTATACCCTAGCCCTTTTCACTTATTTATTTTCCTCATAGCTCCTATCACCTTCAGATATTTTATGTGTGTGAGTGTGTGTGTGTGTGTGTGTGTGTGTGTGTATGTGTCTATCTTGCTTATTGTTGGTTTCTATGCTAGAATATAAATGTCATGAGGGCTATTCTGATATGTCTCTCAATGTTTTATTAGTATATTTTCCCATCAATGAAAGTCATAAATTTATCCCATTTGCCTTGCTTGTGTCAGCAGAAAGTAAAGAATGGGAGAACCGCCAGGGGCAAAAATGAACTGCCAGTGTTTTTTATTCTGTGAAATCACTTGGTGATCTAAGTTTCTTTTGATATTTGGTATTAAAGCCCACAGAAATGCTAACATGTCTATACATTAACACTTATAAACATTGTAGATGAAGAATTCTAAGCAGTAAGAGTCATGCTAGAACAACAAAGAAAGCTAATATAGGGCAAGACTGGAATTCCACTGACATCTTGTTCTTCTACGAAAGGGAGTAATTTTCCATGGTAGGACTTTTTACCTTCTTCTACCTCTTATATGTTATCCAGAATTTACTCAACCTGCTGTATGTCCAGGAGTTGTAATTGTCCAAGATAACCAACTTTAGAACATAGAACTCCTTGTGAGCTGTCTGCATGCCTTACGATGTTGGTAAACAACCCAGTTTCAACATTTTAAGTAGATTGTTGAAGACAGAAGAATTATTATTGCCTTGGGGACAATTTCCAGCCTGTTGGTCTCCATTCACACACGGTAGCCATTTATTTATTTATTTATTTATTTATTTTTAAGATGGAGTCTCTCTCTGTCACCCAGGCTGGAGTGTAATGGTGTGATCTCGGCTTACTGCAACCTCCACCTCCTGGGTTCAAGCAATTCTCCTGCCTCAGCCTCCCAAGTAGCTGAGATCACAGCCTTGTGCCACCATGCTCGGCTAATTTTTGTATTTTTAGTAGAGATGGGGTTTCACCATATTGTTCAGGCTGGTCTCGAACTCCTGACCTCATGATCCACCCACCTCGGCCTCCCAAAGTGCTGGGATTACAGATGTGAGCCACTGCACCCAGACACACTATAGTCTTTTAAAAACAAGTAGAGTGTCAAGGATCAGTAAAATACCTTTAATTTGAACATTGCTAATTTTAAATCTCTAGTACTTTTGGGAGGTGAAGTATTAAAGTTTTCATTATATTTTATTATTTATCTTAAAAATACAGGTTAAAATTGTAAAATAAATTATTTGATGAGTAACAACAAACAGGATATAAAATCCTAAACTAATATATGCTTCAATAATGTTGATGCACTCCTCTTCCCTTTATATTCCATAAAGAAGTAAACAAGTATTGCCACTATTATATTTTATACTATTTATTTCTTTCATAGTTCAGACACCAGGATTGCCACATATGGTTGTGAGAGTTGTGTCTTGTGCAACTCTAGGGTTGACTTTTACACCATAGTTTGTGAATGTGCTCCCTAGGACCATGAACACAACTTCCCTATTTCTAATCCTTCTCAGTAAGTTACTTCAAAATAATGGCACTGTTTTATTTTCCTAAATTGGCTTATTCTCACCTTCAATTTAATTGAACTAATAAGTTTTACTAATGCTTAATTATTAACTCATGACTGAAACATAATACATTGTCTCGTAATTAGAAATTATGAAGTGTTCAATGAAATTCTGCTCATTGAATGTGTGTTTATATATTCTTTCATTAAAAAGAAGAAAGGAGGAGTTTTTGCACAGATAATTTGATTAGGTCATGGATAACAAATAGATTGTTTTTTTACCTATTCCAATAACTATCCTATTGACATAGTTAAGAGATTGTGATGCTCTTTTCTACCTTGGCCCATCATAGCCTAGAATCTTCCCAACACAGCATGTTGCACAGCATTGCAATATTAGCAGAGTTGACAGAACCTGAAAAATTTTGCCATGCCAGGTTTAAGTCTTTAATGATTATCACTAGAGGTCTGTATAATTTAAAGAAAATATATATATAACTTTTATACTTATGGAAATGTGTATGTGCATGTGTGTATCTGTTACTAGACTCATATATAAGATTTTAAGTCAATTTAAGACAGAAAAAATATAGATCATTCCAGGTCCTTTCTTTCCTGCATTAGTTGGATGTGTGTCTTGGTGACAACTGTGATTCTTGAAATGGGGCAATTAGGGTGTATTATCTCATTTCAAGTTTGAGATACTGGTAACACATCTAGGAAACCTACCAAGAGCCTGACTATGGAGGAAAAGTAAAACCTTTTTCTTCTTTATGGCAAAAGAAAATGGAGGATATTCTTGTCTCCCTTCTTCAAACACTGTAATCCTAGCTCTGAAATTGGAAAATGACACTGATTACTAACAGCAATCATACTGGAAAGTAAGTAAATGTAAGGAAAAAGAGAAAAGGGAAGCAGGGTACTTTCAGTCTAGTAGATAGATCTAAACTTTTGTACACTAAAAAAATTTTATAAAGTTTTAGAAGATGATAAATATAAAAATATGTCCCTGAAATTGATGCCATAATTTGAGAAAAAGTGAAAATTTGATCAGTCTATTTTTTTATTTTTCTTTTTGAGACAGAGTCTCGCTCTGTCACCCAGGCTGGAATGCAGTGGTGTGATCTCAGCTCACTACAACCTCCCCCCAGGTTCAAGTGATTCTCCTGCCTTAGCTGGGATTACAGGCGCATGCCACCATGCACAGCTAATTTCTGTATTTTTAGTAGAGATGGGCCTTTGCCATGCTGGCCAGTCTGGTCTTGAACTCCTGACCTCAGATGACCCACCTGCCTCAGCCTCCCAAAATGCTGGGATTACAGGCATCAGCTGCTGCACTCGGCTGATCAGTCTTTTATGCAAGTGAATATATAGGGAAAACAATGTATTCAACTAAACCCCACCAGCCAGCAAAAATAACTGATAAATGGCAAGACCTAAAAGGTGAGAGATGGCAGATACATTTTGTCTGACTGACAGCAGGAGTTTAACATTTATAGCAATAATATCCTACCAGTAAGAGAATGATTGGTTACAGAATTTAAAAACAAAGTTCAGAGCAGAGAGGGAAGCAGAATCCATAACCCAGATTTCATTCCTTCATTGTTGTGGTTCTTAAAATGTTGTCAAGAGTTCCCTCATATTGCTATCTCAAAACCAATTAATTCCCTTTTCTTTCTTGTAACTAACTGTATTCTGATAGTGTGGTAGCTAATGGCGGTAAGCACAAAGCCACATGTATTTATGTAACTATCACTTGCTCAGAAATATTTCCTGTGTTACTATAGTGCTATAGCACTCTGATAATAGTCTGATTTTATTGGAAGACATCTGTAATCATCTATGGAGTATTTCTTCTTATCTGATAAGTTGTAATAGATAATATAGGCTTTCAACTTAGAAAAAACTAAAATTCTTATTAGTTCTTAGAATAGAATAATAATAAGAATCATGATTATTATTATTATTGAAATCCAGGACTACTGTAGCATTGCTAATTGGTTGGCATAACTTGGAAGACAGATAAAAGAAGCAGTTGGCATAATAATCATATGTCAACACTGACCTGCAAATAGCTTTTAGATGAATGCAACTCAAAAAGACTCATGATTACCGGAGATTGAGCAGAAAAAGGTGCTCAGTAATCAGAATCTGTTAAATAAGGTTTATAATTTTTATCTGAGAAAAGAATTGAAGTAAGTGAATAGATCATACTAATTAACACAACAGATATTTCTTGACACCAAATATATGCCAGGCACAATTTTGGCAATGTATGTTACATGAGCCACTGACCTAGTAGAGTTTAAGAACCAGAAAACTATTTCCAAAATGTAAAAGATAAAGATTTTAAAGACTTATTTGAGAGCTACTGGAAATGGGAAACTGGATTGGATAGTAATGTGTTTAAGGAAGGAGGGTGGCAACAATAGAACAGGAAACACTGATCAAACAGAAAGTGATATTCCTAGGGTCAACGAAAATCAATTGCTCGCAAAGACCACCACCATACAAACAAGGGTAATTTATCTACTGAGACAGAATAAAAGAGAGAAAGTGGAAGGGGGAGAGGAGGAGAGAGAGAAAGAGAGTTCGATTAGCCTCTTGAAAATATTGATGACCCACAGCCAAAGATTCTATTTCACAGTGAACATTTTAAAATACACCAATAAACACCCCCAGAGAAGAGCATACTTAAAAACTGATTTTTTAACAAAATTGTGTATTTCTGAAATGTATCTTCAAATTCTAGCAACTAGTTCTTACTTTTTAAAGAGCTAAGTAACATAGAACATTTTTTTGAATTGCCCTTCCTTGATTAACTGATCCCATTTTACTACTTTGAAACTCAGCAAGCTACAATGAAAAATGTATTGATTCCTCCAGACAGTATTTAAACTAGATAGCCAGGAAACTTCGGAGAATCCCTGTTCTACCAAAAATATAACTTCTATCTCATCTTTAGTATTTTTGTTGTTGTTGTTGTTCCCTTCCCATTCATTCCAAGCCAGTCTCTCTACATAGTGTATGTAAGGATGCATATGTAACAATGCCTTAAAATACAAGTACAAATGGCTTACTGGATGGTCTGTACTCAATGTGATACAAATAGGACTTGGTTTTATTTTTTGTAACAACTGTCATTCTCCCGTTCTTATTCTTAATTGCGGCTTGAACAAATAACATAGTTTTCTACTCCTTCTATAAGAAGAGTCTTAATTTAGGCAATTGAAGTTTTAGGAAACCCACTTATTTCCAATTTATAATTGCCATTTCAAATATAATACAAAACTCTTCTCCTCCCACAGGTTTAGAACAAAATTACAGCTTGGGGAGTAGCAGTGGGAAGAGGTCATAGTATACTCATCCATCTCCTTGTGCAGTCTCCGGCTTTGAGTGCTCCCAGAGCTTTGTGAAAAGGTCATGGAGAATGAGACTGGTGGATGATGGGAAAGTAGAGCAAGAGAGGCATAACACTGGTCCTGTAGTAATCTGGTTGGCCTGGTTGGTCTGAGTCTTAATTTCAAATACTTTCCCCTGATGGGATATGTGAATGATAGCCCAGTAGAATTGTTGCAAATCCTCAAATGGCTTTCTTCCTTTTAGCTCAGTGGACTCTTGGATGTGTTCAGGGTTCTCACAGTGAAGTGCTCTCTGAGTAATCTCGAAATGCTAGGCTACCATCTTCCTGCATCCAGTGTTGCATGCCAGCTTTGCTCTATGTACTTAACTTGGTCTTTTTGATTGAGAGCTGTAAGATTATTTTACCTTATCCTTAGAGTTCAGGCATTTTACCAAGATATGCTTAGGTTTTGCTCTTTTCTCATCAGCCCATCCTGGAAATAAAATGATGTTTTTTTTTTTTTTAAATGCACTTGAAAGAGTCTGAAAATATGCAGTTATTTTTGAACTAATCATCTGTACTTTATTCATGCAAACAAGAAACTTTTCTTTAAATGACCCAATCAAGTAACAATGGAGTTCAATAATGAATTATTGATATATGATGATGGCAGTAATAGCACCATTTTTAATTAATCAATCACCAGGATTGTATGATATTATATATATAGATAAACATATATATATATAGAGAGAGAGAGACGACAATCACTTATGTTATTTCTATCTACATAATGGGTCAATTGTAATTTTCCAAAACTGTTTCCTTTTATATTGCTACTATTTCTCATATGTCCTTCATTCCCTTTCTTCATTTTCCCTGTTCTGAAGTTTAGAATTTTAGGGCTTGGCTTCTATGATATGGAAGTTGTAGTTGCTCTCTTATACCAAGAATAATAACATCTTAAATTTTAAGAGATTTTATATGGTTTGTTTCAACCACACTTCTCATTTAGAATTCTACATCCTCCAACTAGTATTTATCTTTATTTAGGTCAAAATAAAATTTGAATACACAAATTCATATAATAATTTCACCCAATTTCACTGCTCTTGTCTGTTACCCATAGTATACTGAAGGGATTGAAAATGCCATCTGATGAAATTAGCAGATTTTTCCAACATAAATTACATTTGAACCCTCTTCTGTTCTTTTCTTCTTATTCCTAATCTACTACTTATTTGAGGAATTTGAAGCTTTTAGAAAGACAACTTATAAACCAGGATAGATATCAGAATCAGAGGAAATTTATTTTACAAGTGAAAAAAGAACGTTTTACAAATAAAGGATATATGACTACTCTCCTTCAACCTATAAATAGACAAGTTATAGTTA